>NC_089582.1:105524266-105799714 GCF_019320115.1 Miscanthus floridulus | reverse complement strand
CCATTATAGGGGCATGACCAACTCGATTGCCCAATTGATCTCCATTACCATGACCTAACTTAATTGCCTCTGCAAAATACACATTAGTTATAGTAATCTTGTATTGTCATTAATCACCGAAACCCTACTAGGGGCCTAGATGCTTTCAATCACGAATAGCACTTAGAGCAATGTCATTGTTTTGGAGAAGTACTTCTTCGGCCGTGGTGGGATTCTCTGGATCTTCAATCTCAATTTTTATTTCTACCACCTTCCAAACCTTCCTATTGATTGACTTGATATAAGTTGTCATCTTGGCCTTCCAATAGGGATAGTTGGAGCCATCAAATTGGGGTAGCTTCTTGGTGTTGTTGATTTGAGCCATTTTAACACCGAAGGTTGTTAAGCCTCAAATAACGGTGACCTCTACTCCGATACCACTTGAAAGGTCCTAATGGCTAGAGGGGGTGAATAGCCTAATAAAAATTTCTACAACAACACTTAACAAAATGGTTAGACAATTATGAGGCGAAGCAAGTATTGCGCTAGCCTACTCAAAAATGCAATCCACCTACCACAACTCTAGTTTAGATAGTATCTATTCACATAATAGCTATGATACTACTCTATGTTAGTGTGCTCTCAAAGGCTAACTAAAGAGCCACACTAACCAAGCAAGCAAGCTCTCACAACTAGCTACACTAAAGAGCTTGACAATTAGTTTGTGGTAATGTAAAGAGAGTGATCAAGAAGATTATACCGCCGTGTAGATGAAGGAACCAATCAATCACAAGGATGAATAACAATGAAGACCAATCACCTTAGAGTCAATGATGAACACAATGATTTTTTTACCGAGGTTCACTTTCTTGCTGGCAAGCTAGTCCTCGTTGTGGCGATTCACTCACTTGGAGGTTCATGCGCTAATTGGCTTCACACGCTAAATCCTCAATAGGGTGCCGCACAACCAACACAAGATGAGGATCACACAAGCCACGAGCAATCCACTAGAGTACCTTTTGGCGCTCCACCGGGGAAACGTCAAGAACCCCTCACAATCACCATGATCGGAGCCAGAGACAATCACCACCATCTGCTCAACGATCCTCGCTGCTCCAAGCCATCTAGGTGGCAGCAACCACCAAGAGTAACAAGTGAAATCCGTAGTGAAACACGAACACCAAGTGCCTCTAGATGCAATCACTCAAGCAATGCACTTGGATCACTCCCAATCTTACTATGATGATGAATCAATGATGGAGATGAGTGGGAGGGCTTTGGCTAAGCTCACAAGGTTGCTATGTCAATGAAAATGGCCAAAGATGTGAGCCATAGCTGGCTATGGGGCTTAAATGGAAGCCCCCACAAAATAGAGTCATTGTACCCCTTCACTGGGCACACTACGCTCTGACCGGACGCTTCGATCATACTGATCGGACCCTAGACTCAGCTTCTGGTCCACTGATTTATGCCACGTGTCATTCTGAGTTAAAATTGAATTGTCAGATCACAACAGCTAAGTGCTGATCGGATGCTCCGGCAAAACTGACCGGACACTGGAGCCTCAGCGTCCGGTCGAGTACAGTAAGAGTCCAAATCCGTTTTTCTTCATCCGGACGCGTTCGGTCCACCTTGACTGGACACAGCTCAGTGTTCGGTGATATACCCTAGCTACTGTACCGCCAAGTCAACGCGACCGGATGTAGGTAGTCAGCGTCCGGTGCATTCAGATCTAGTGTCCGGTCACTTGATCGACGCTGGCATCTTCTCTATTTCTTCACCCTTGCTCAAATGTGCTAACCACCAAGTGTATCACCTTGTGCACATGTGTTAGCATATTTTCACAAACATTTTCAAGGGTGTTAGCACTCCACTAGATCCTAAATGCATATGCAATGAGTTAGAGCATCTAGTGGCACTTTGATAACCGCATTCCGATATGAGTTTCACCCCTCTTAATAGTACGACTATCAAACCTAAATGTGATCACACTTTCTAAGTGTCTTGATCACTAAAATAAAATAGCTCCTACAAATTATACCTTTGCCTTGAGCTTTTTATTTTTCTCTTTCTTCTTTTTAAGTTTAAGCCCTTGATCATCACCATGCCATCACCATTGTCAAGCTATGATCTTCATTAGCTTCTCCACTTGAAGTGTGCTACATATCTCATGATCACTTAATAAACTAGGTTAGCACTTAGGGTTTCATCAATTCACCAAAACCAAACTAGAGCTTTTAGATGGCTGGTCGACGGTGAGCCGGGCCATCACGCCGCCATGGATGCCGATGAGCTTGCTCCCGAGCTCCACTGGCCCCAATAGATGCACCGGTAGGTCTGCCTTGGCACGGTGATCATGTGGGTGGTGACCTCGTCGCCGGCCACCTCGTCGATGGTGAGCTCATGCCGGTCAGTGCCGCCTCCCCTATAGCAGGTGGCTGGCAGTTGGGGCCGGCTGACCCGCGAGGGCCCGCTGTCAGCACCTCAGCATGAACCTGGGTGCACTGCACTGGGTGCACCCAGCGTTTTCAACGGCTGGATTTTTGTTTTAAAAGAAAAAAAAGATTTCTAGAAAATGCTTTTAAAGGATTCTAAAATACATAGTTGCTGCTGTGGTGCCCCAATTTTGGTGAAACAAATTTCTATATGCTTCTTATTCTTAGATCTATAGTAGAAAAGTATCAGATGCCTCCAAATGAATTAGCCGAGTTGAAGAAACAACTCCAAGATCTGTTGACTAAGGGTTTAATTCGTCCAAGTTCATCGAAATGGGGATGTCCCACACTGTTCGTGAAGAAGAAGAAGGATAACTCCTTACGGATGTGCTTGGACTATCGGCCACTGAATGCGGTGATAATTAAAAACAAGTATCCTCTACCTCAGATTGATATCTTGTTTGATCAATTGTCAAAAGCCAAGGTGTTCTCTAAGATAGATTTGAGATCAGGGTACCATCAGATCAAGATTAGACCATAAGATATACCCAAGACTATGTTCTCCACTAGATATGGTTTGTACGAGTATCTTGTCATGTCCTTTGGTTTGACAAATGCTCCTACATACTTTATATATCTGATGAATTCGGTCTTTATGCCAGAGTTGGATAAGTTCATGATTGTGTTCATTGATGACATTCTAGTATACTCAAAGACCGAACAGGATCATGTAGAGCATCTAAGAATTGTCTTGACTAGACTCAGAGATCACCAGCTGTATGCTAAGTTTAGTAAATGTGAGTTCTGGCTGAAGACAGTTCCTTTTCTTAGTCATGTGTTATCTGAGAATGGAATCTCAGTGGATCCTAGTAAGGTACAAGAGGTTATGGATTGGAAGGCACCAAGCACAGTTCATGAGGTTCAGAGTTTTCTTGGATTAGCCAGATACTATTGTCGTTTTATACCGGACTTCTCGAAGATTGCTAAGCCAATGACAAGTTTGCTACAAAAGGATCATAAGTTCATTTGGACAGAGGAGTGTGAGGCAGCTTTCTGCACCTTGCGGAATTTGCTAACCACTGCTCCTGTTCTGGCGCAACCGGATATAGAGAAGCCATTTGATGTGTTTTGCAATGCATCAAAGAATGGTTTAGGATGTGTTCTGATGCAAGATGGAAGGGTCATTGCTTATGCCTCATGTCAGTTGAGGAAGCATGAGGTTAACTATCCTACGCATGATTTAGAGCTTGCGGCCATTGTGCATGCTCTAAAGATTTGGAGACACTACTTGCTTGGGAATGTGTGTAATATCTTTATAGATTATAAGAGTCTCAAATACATATTTACTCAGTCTGAGTTGAATATGCGACAGAGAAGATGGTTAGAGCTGATAAAGGATTATAATCTGAATGTGCACTATCATCTGGGAAAGGCAAATGTAGTAGCAGATGCCTTAAGTAGGAAGTCACATTCTCTTGCTGTGCAACCGTTGTTTGAAGATGGGTTTAATTTGTTGCATCCTATTGTGTTGCATAATATCCAGGTTAGTTGTACCTTGGAGAGCAAGATCATTGAGGGTCAGAAAATAGATAAGGGAATATTCCATATCAAGGAGAAAATGAAGAAAGTACAATAGTTTGAGTAAAGAGAAAGCTCGCTCCTAGGTTTGTCGGACCGTATAAAATACTAGAAAAGAAGGGTCTAGTGGCTTACAAGTTACAGTTACCAGAAGTGATGGGTTCGATCTTTCTAGTCTTCCATGTATCACAGTTGAAGAATTGCTTGCGTGTTCCGAAAGAGAGAATAGAACCTTAGGGCATTCGGATCAAATCAGACTTGGAATACCGTGAGCAACCGGTTTGAGTTTTGGACACTAAGGACCGAGTCACTCGGAATAAAGTGGTGAGAACATATAAGATACAGTGGAGTCATCACGATGATGGTGATGCGACGTGGGAAACAGGAGAATATCTGCAAAATGCTTATAAGGATTTTATAATGAATGGTTTGTAACTTAAAATCTCGGGATGAGATTCTTATAAGGGGGGAGGGCTGTAACACCTCGGTGTTAAGCATGCATTAACATTTTGCAAATCATGAGCATAATCATTATTATGCATTCATAAGCATGACATGAAATATAGAATTGAAACATACTAATGAAACATGTATGTTGCATAGTTTTGTTTTAATAGATTGGATGCTATGTTTGTTTTGCCATGTGTGTATCTTGGTTGATCACTTAGACCACTTAGAAGTAATTAGGATGTAATTTGGAGCAAGGTGTATATTCAAAGTTTTCTCAAATTTTGCTTTTAAAAATAATCTTCTAAAATAGGGTTTTTGATTTAAATTAACTTTAAATCTATAGTTCAAAATCTAATTGGATTTTGGTCTTACTCTTTTTGGCAAAGTTGTAGAGTACATTTTTTTTGAACAACTTTTATTTTGGGTCCAACTTTTGAAATTACTTTGAAAAGGTTTAAAAATTCATTTGAATAAATTTGGGGAAGAAAATAAAAAGGAAAGATCACATTTTCACTTAATAGGTTGTCGCCTCCCTTCTGGCCCGCTCGTGGATTCGGCCCGCAGCGCCCACGCGCTTGCGCTCCCACTCCCGCGCCGTGCCACGCCCCGCGTCTAGCCCAGCGTCGCTTCACCGGCCTAGGCCCACGTCGTGCCGCTCCCGTGCGCGGACGCGCCGCGCCCGCCTTCCCCGCCTACTCGGCCTCCACGCGGCGTCCGTACACCGGCGGCGAAGGGCGGTGCTCCAACCAGTGCTCGGCTCAAGAGCCGACTAGACACGCGCTCCACCCCATGCTCCTCTCACTTGCTGCCTTGTCCCCCTGCCTCTCGCTCAGCAGCAGCAGTGCAGCGGCCGTCTACCACCACACGCGCACGCTCCCTCGCCGGAGTTGGCTTGTCCGGCCACTGAAGCTCGCCGTCGACCGCTCCATCTCGCCCTGAGCTCCTCCTCCACCTCGTGCATCCTGTGCTAGCACCTTCTCACCGTGGTAAGCGATGAGTCGCCGGTAATCGCTCATCGGAGCTAGGTCGAGTTCACCGGAGATGTGTCGCTCCATGGACCTCGCCCCTCCGTCCTCCTTCTCACCTCCTTTTTATGCACACGAGCACCGCACGAACACGGGGTAGCTCTCAAGCCACTCCCCATGCCACCTCTCGGCTGGAGATGGCCGGCCGACAGTGAGCCGGGCCACCACGCCGCCATGGATGCCGATGAGCTTGCTCCCGAGCTCCACTGGCCCTGATAGATGCACCGGTAGGTCCGCCTTGGCATGGTGGTCACATGGGTGGTGACCTCATCGCCGGCCACCTTGCCGATGGCGAGCTCGCGTCGGTCAGCGCCGCCTCCCCTGCAGCGGGTGGCTGGCAGTTGGGGCCGGCTGACCCATGGGGGCCCGCTGTCAGCACCTCGGCGTGAACCTGGGTGCACTGCACTGGGTGCACCCAGCGTTTTCAACGGCTAGATTTTCATTTTAAGAGAAAAAAAAAGATTTCTGGAAAATGCTTTTAAAGGATTCTAAAATACATAGTTGCTGCTGTGGTGCCCCAATTTTGGTGAAACAAATTTCTATATGCTTCTTATTCTTAGATCTACAATAGAAAAGTATTGCATGTGGTTTTTGTGATACTTTTGTATAGGGTTTTATTTAATTCTTCTATTTGTTGTTATCTTAGAAAATGTCTAGTAAATAGAATAATTATCAGAAAAATATGGTTCTAGTTTTGTTAATCTCCTTTAGTGATGTACTTTGTAGGAAAAATATATGTCATGCATGTTCTGTAGAGAAATATTGATGTGTAGTTCAAGTGCTTTTAATTGATGATTTTTGTTATTTTGATAGAGAGCAAAAATTGTATAAAACATGTGTATGATAATTCTTGTATAGTGATTGTATGCTATGTAAATCATGGGAAAATACCAAATCTGTTGTTTGACACTTTTCATAGTACAAAGTATTTTCATGCTTAATTATCAACCATAGCTTGTCATTTTTGTGTAGGCTATTATACTTATCCACATGCAATGAAAATTTTATGGTAGACTAATTATTGCCTAAGGAAGCTACTATAATTTTCTCATAATTTTATGAGCACCAAAAATATATGTTGTTGTTGTAGCCCTAGTTTAAAATGAAATAAAATAATCTTCTTTAATGCATGTTTAGTTAATAATGTTTGCTTTGGTGTATCTTTGAAGCATCTTAGCTTGCTGTGGTGACTTGACATGTTAGTACAGTGGTTGTAGTAGTAGTATAGTAGTACATGTTCTTGGATGATGTTGGCTACCTTGTAGAAGAGCTTTACTTCTACTATATCCAATAAAGTTAAACATGTTCATCTACATTCCATGCATCATGATCATTACATGTCATCTCTCCGATGCACCTATGCATGAGCACTTATACATCTGCATCATACAGGATCGCAGGAGGAGTTGCTAGTAGCAGTTTAGGAAGAGCAGACCGGGACAGATCCACAAGAAATCTAGGCATAGGAGGTGCCAGAGGAAGAGGAGCAAGGAGAGGACTTACCCGAGTACGTGGATCATCAACCTAGTTCATTCGAACGAGGCAAGCCCCGGAGCATTCTAAGTCTCCTACTTTATAAAAGCAATTCTTTCTATATATGAGTTTATATATTGTTGCATTAAGTTGTAGGAGTTGATTGAAACCGTTGATGCATTTATTACTATCCTTGCCTACCTTATTACCTTTTTACCCTGTTAGGTCGGGATCGAATAACTGCTTAGCCTTGCTTAGACCGATAGCGATCGGTGATTTCTGGTCACCTACATTTATAGGTGGTTACTGGAAGAATTTAGCTATGGAAAGAATGATATCCTAGAATTAACCATGTGTGATGGATAATTGGAGACCGGACGGAAAAGTTGGAGGCAACCAGACAGGGTTCTGAGGTGCTGTTAGTTTTCCATCTGTGTCAATTAAGGACCGATCATTGCTCATCCCTCTTGCCATGTTGAACGTATGCCTCACATTTAGCTGGCCGAATAAAGTACCTTTCGACCGCGAAGCTAGTGACACTATTCGAGCCAGGATAAACTCGAATTGGCAAACTGGTGCTGAAGGGGGTATGACAGGGATGCAAAGAGTGAGCCCAAGGTGTGTCCTGGCTATCGGGCGGTCCCTAGGTAGTGCGGTCCATGGCTGTTATCCCACGGCTACTTGGAAAGTGTCATTAGTGATCTATAGCTCACTTGATCGGTGAGTGTGGTTTGCGTGAGGAATAAATCACCAGCTAGTTAGGAATCGATTCGAATCACCATCGCTCCTGGATAGTGAGCACTTGACTCGAGCTACAGCATCATAGTAATTATGATGGAACACTGATGGTTATCTGGATGGTATGGGATATGCTAAATCTAAGTTGGTAATTGGATGTTATTGGTTAACCAAGTGATTGCTATAGTATAGGTGCTTACCTAGATGGATAGGTCATAATAAAGATGATGCAAAGTACTTAAAATTGTTTCTTTATGGTAGCTTATGCTTTTCGCAAACGAGTCAGCTAGCCCACTAAAGAAAGCCTTGCATAATCCTTAGTGTCACTTTATTTTGGTTTAAGACGAGTAAGTCTAGCTGAGTACCTTCTTGTACTCAGGGCGTTGTTCCCATTGTTGCTGTAGATGGTCAAATGTACTACGGCTATTGCATTAACTGCCTATACCTAGCGATGGGCGACAACTAGGACCAAGGGCAATGGTCACTCCGTATCTCTCATCTGATGCTTTTGTTGGAGATGACTACCTACTGGCACTGTATCTGAACCAAAAGTGTGTGTGTGGCTTTAAAACTATTTGCTTCCGCTATTTTAGTTTGAACTTGGGTTGTAATAACTTTATGTTCTAAACTCCGATGTATCCAACTGTCATTGCAAACTTTATGTAACATGTGACGGTGATTGCTAAACTTGTACGATCTTAGTTTGTATGTTGATTGGTTTGAAATCCTTCATGGTTTCATGGACTACCGGGTTATACGGGCTTAAGTTTGCTAAATTATCTGCTTCGGCGGAAGATTTCCTTACTTAATCTCGTATAATTGGTCAGTTCTGTTACAGCTACCGAAGGGTGCCCATGGAGAATGCATGCATCTAGGATTTTTGATAATAAAATAATACAGGTTGGTGTGGTCCTTTTATTACTATTTGTAACTTATTCAGTTATACATATGATATTCATCTTAATTTCTTATGTAGATTAAAACATTGCCTGCTAAACATAATTGTCCCACTACCAAGCTGAGGGAGGGAAAGATGGCTAGTCAAGATTGATGTGCAGCTAGGTTGGTGGACTGGGTCAAAAAGAACCCAAATAAAGGAGCCAAGGATGCAAAGGACAAGCTAGAAGGAGACTATGGCATTAAACTGAAATACTCCAAGGCATGGTCAAGTTTAAAGGTTGCCCTACATCAGGTTCATGGGAAGTACTCAGAAAGTTTTCAGCTATTGTTCAATTGGAAAGCACAGATAGAAATAAGTTCTCCTAGAAGCATTGTAGAGATAGAGTTAGAAGGGAAGAAGAAGAAGCACTTCAAGAGGATTTTTGTAGCCCTAAAGCCATGTATTGATGGCTTCTTAGCTGGTTGTAGGCCATTTATAGGTGTAGATGCGTCTGCATTGCATGGCAAATATAGAGGGCAGTTGGCATCAGCAACTGCTGTAGATGGGCACAACTGGTTATACCATGTGGCATATGGTGTTTTTTTATTATGAAACAGAAGACAATTGGAAGTGGTTCATGCAGCAGTTGCATAGAGCACTAGGTTCACCTACAGGTTTAGTCATATGTACTGATGCTTGTAAAGGACTTGAGAAGGCTATGGGTGCAGTGTTCCCTGAAGTGGAGTACAGAGAGTGTATGAGGCACATGTACAACAACTTTATGAAGCATTATCAAGGAGATGTGTTTACTGACCACCTATACCATGCTGCAAGGAGTTACACAGAAGGGTTGTTCAGGTGGCACATGTAGAAGATAGCAAATTTTGCCCTAGATGCCATTGACTTCCTTCAGCAACATCATAATTTGATATGGTATAGGTGTGGATTTTCATAGCTAAGTAAATGTGACTATTTGACCAATAATGTTTCTGAGAGTTTCAATGCTCAGATAAAAAAGTTGAAAGGACTTCTGCTGCATGAACCGGTAGATGGGATTAGGGAACTCATAATGGAAAAGAGGTACTTAAGAAGGCACATTGGTAAGGATATGTAGGATGGTATACTACCCAATGTCATCAAAGACCTGAACACTATAAGCAAAAACCTCAAAGTTGTGAAGGTTGCAAGAAGTGATGAAGGCTTAGTTGGAGTAACACTTATAGATGACTGGAACAACCACAAGAGGCACATGGTTGACCTGCAAGGTCACTCCTGTTCATGTAGGGAGTGGCAAATCATAGGAAAACCATGCAAACATGTCCTGCCATGGATTCTTTCTGGCAGATGAATTAAAATAGCGGATTTTGTGCATGAGTACTACTCTGTTCAAAGATTCAGGGATACATATGCTTCTAGAGTTAAGCCATTGCCAGACAGGTCACAGTGGCCACTAGTTGACCTAGGCTTCAAAGTTCTCCCTCCTCTGCTAGGTAGAGCTGTAGGTAGGCCGAGAGCGGTGAGAATTAGAGGTTGCCTTGAGAAAAATGCTACCAAGAAGAAGGTTAGGTGTAAAAGGTGTGGAGATTTTGGGCACTTCTCTAAAACTTGCAAACAACCAGAGCTAGGAGAAGATGGTGAAGTTGGACTGAATTCAAAGGAAAAAAGGTAAAATGATTTGTATGTCTCTTTCCAATTCTTGTGACATTCCCTATTTTTGCTAATCATAGTGTGCATCTGTAGGGAAAGGCAACAGTTGGAAGATGATGACAGTGCTGGACCTTCACAAATGAAGAAGAAGAAGACAACACCTAAGAAGAAGGGTGCACCTAAGAAGAAGAAAACACCTAAGAAGAAGAAGACACCTAAGAAAAAGAAGCAGCAAAAGAAAGTTGCTGCTCCAGCAGCTAGTATTGTGAGAAGCCTGAAGGACTTCTTAAACACCATGTGATTTGTTGTGATCACAAGCATGAAGGTTATGTATTGTAGGCCTTGAACTTGATGTATTATAGGCCTTAAACACCATGTGACAATTTCTTTTGTCTCCTGAACATTATGTATTGTAGGCCTTGAACTGGATGTATGGTACGGTCTAAACTTGATGTATGCTAGGGCCATTCCATTCCATTCCATTCTCGCTGCTTGCCTATGTTTATCTAGAATGCTGCTTGTCTGTGTTTATCTGGAACACTGCTTGTCTGTGTTTATCTAGAACTTGATGTATGCTAGGGCCTTGAACGCTGCTTGTCTGTGTTTATTTGGAAGGTGCAAGAAGAATGCATCAAGCCTAACTACTAAAAACAGCATAGCTGCTGGGTTTCTCTGAAACAATCTAAACATGAATGGAAAGAGAGCCATGTCAGAGTTTCTGGAGCAGCAGCACTTTTGAATTCTGAAGAGATGAATTGTGAAGGGATTGTCAGGAGTCTTGCCCTCATACACCTCGTGGGTTTACCACCGGGTACCGCAACTCCTGAGCAACTGAATCACAAGGGAACAAGTAAGAAAATAAGGTAGTTACAAAGCGTAGCATGGGTAATCAACTTCTGCGGCAGTTCATTTTTAGTAATCTTATTTTCACATTAGCGCACATCAACAGAAAAAAGACAACAGCATTGTCTGACAAGTGAAACAGCTAAAACTTTTGGGAAACCAAGTATTGGACAAAATTAAATTTCTAGTATATCTGTACCATTTTAGCATCTGTGGAAAGGACTGCAGAGCACTAGGCACTATAAATGCAAGAGACTTGATACTATTTTCATTCAACCATTTCTTCCTATTCGCAGCATTTTCAGATCAATGCCAGGCTAATTGTTTTTCACTTGCTGGCTCAATTGTTCATTTTTCAGGTCATGTGGAACCTTTTATAGTACAGATTGTGTTTCTTCCCCTCTTCGCTTTACAAATCATTACAAATTCACATATTCACATTGACAGATTCATCACAAATTCACATACAAATCCACTTGTTCATTTTTCAGGTCATGTGGAACAGCTTGTCTTTGCAAAACATACATCTCTACCACCAAATGCTACAGCTCACATTGACAGATTCATCACAAATTCACAGAACCTACTTAAACATATATTCCTTCATCACAGATACATAGTTACACAGACAGAAATTAGTAGTAGCACTTGACAACCTACAGGCTAAGATCACTAAACTCCAAACTACTGGAACCAAGGTGCATACTACTTCATTTCCAAACTGCTTCAACTAAGAGGCTTACAAACATATTTAACATCAGCACAACAACTAATGCATTGCCTAAGCTAAAAGCCTTGTTCAATCCTCTATTCTTCAATTCTTTCATATCCTGCTCCAACTTTAAAATGTCAACCTTCAAGTCAATGATCTGAACCTTCAAGTCCATCATCCCAATCTTTGTGTCACTCTTCTGTTCTATGCCTTGAACCGTAGGAGCAACAAAAGGGCCCTGTTCACCTTCCACTTCCACATCCCTGAGCTTGTCGGGATGATTGGCGCGCAGATAGGCCAGGTATTGATCCTCAAACCAATAGTTCGCACAAGTGTCATCGTTCTGCAATTGACAATCAAAACCCCAACCCACTTAACACTATTTGCAGCTGGACGAACATAGAACCCAACATCAAAGGAAAAGCAAGACAAATTACCGGGAAATTGTTGGGGCAAGTGTAATACATATTGCCAGCCTTACTCTTTCGCCTAATGACCTGGATCTTGCATTTGGGGCAATCGATCCGTGGGAGACCACCAACCTAGCTAACACTTGAACTGGCAGTTGTGGATGCCATCTCCGCTCAGCAGATGGGGCGGGGAAGGAGCAGCAGTCGTCGTGGTTGACGCCGGCGCCCTCGGTAGTCACGGTCGCCGCCGTCGCCGGTCGCAGTCGCCTCCGCTCAGCAGATGGGGTGGGGAAGGAGCAGTAGTCGTCGCGGTTGACGCCGGCACCCTTGGTAGTCGCGGTCGCCGCCGCCGCCGGTCGCGGTCGCCTCCGAGGCGGACGAGCTAGGGTTCGAGGTGGACGATCTAGGGTTCGAGAGAGAGGAGGCGGTGGGGAATGGACGGATTGAGTCGATCCAGTCAAACCGGCGCACATGAATGGAGAACCTAGGGGCACAACGGTTCATATGAATGTACGTACCCGCTGTATACGCCTGCATGTGGGCCACAGGCCGCGGCAAGTGTACATAATGGCATTTTTCAGACTCCAGTGTAATTTTAATGGCACGCTTACAAATAGCTAAATAGTAATGGCATTTCTCAGAAACGCGAGAATTATAATGGCACCAATCCAATTAACCCTTGCTCGAAACTTGAAAGGAATTAGAGTGCTAGAGGGAGAACATATTGAAATGATAACCAATATGTACGAGTTACATTTTACATGTACTTTTACTTGAAAAGTAGGTATCATGCTCTAAGTTCGTTTCCTCTTTGCAGTCTTCAGATGCCCTGAAAAAATGAGATAATATAAAAGTAACCCTTATATATCTATATTTTAACTACCTACCTTTGTATTATGAAAACTAATCTAAAGTACCAACTTAAAACTTCATTTAAGCTGCCTACCTATGGTATTATGAAAAGTAATATAAAAGTAAACACTTAAACTAATGTCTGAATTACCCAGTTTTTTCATTACTCTTCTGCCTTGAAATACAAGGTGTCTAAGTAATTTTATGACCAAATAAGCAGCCTGACAAAAGTAACTTGTCCCTCACTAATTAGCTAGTTTGGTTATCAGCTTGCTTAATTTACTAGTAACACATAGTTTAAAAAGGCAAGCATCTCATTGCAATGAAGAAGAAAGAGATGGAAAGCAAGCCCGAAGTCAAAGGTCAATACCGACTAATGTGCTAGAGTGCATAGTCGGGTTTAGGTTAGATAGTCATACTATTAAGAGATAATCTGTAAAACAATTGCGATTATCTAGTGCCACTTGGTGATGACATTCTTTGTATATGCATTAGGCCTAGTAACGTGATGAAAAGCAAGTGAAAATGTTTTGACAATCCTTTGAAAAATGCTTCGGTGCTTAAAGGTGAAGGTGTTCAATGGAACACGTTTGTACTTAGCACGCTTGCGAAACTGTTTGAAAAGAGCTGCTGGTGCTGAGTTTTTTTTTAACTCCCCAGAGCTCTCCGGTGAGGTCACCGGAGATGACACTAGACGTTGTTGGAGGTGGCCGAAGTCTATGAAAGTTCAAGGCTAACACCTTAAGGTTTGGTGCTCAATGGAGAGGTGGCATCGGATCTTGCACACAATACACAGCCTTCACTCGGTTCAGGCTATCAGTGGTCATCGGAACTATCTGGTGTGGGCACTAGAGGTCCCACCAGACAGTGACTCCGCAGTAAGGGGAGTACGAGGAGACAAGAGTTGGTGTTTGGGCTATAGAGGGTAAACGGGGCGCTTGCAAGTGGGCTTATAGTTGGGTCAGATAGAATGGCCATACGGAAAATATAAAGGATAGATTTTAGCTCTTCAATTTTGGGCATATATTTGATCAAACTAAAAATTATTTGACTAGTCAAAAGCGAGAATTGTATTCTTCTTGTTAAAACGTAAATAGTACTCCATCCGTTTCAAATTATGGCCCTGTTCGCTTAAACTTATCAGTCAGCTTATCAGCTAGAATCTACAGTATTTTTCTCTCACAACAAAACAGCTTCAACCGGCTTATAAACTGAACAGAGCCTATAAGATGATTTGGTTTTTTAATACATTGGTTTTAGTTATGTATCTAAAAATAGTATATATCTAAGCACATAACAAAAATTATGTATCTAGATAATTCAAAACGTCTTATAATTTACTCCCTCCGTCTAATAATAAATGCACTTCTACAGTTTAATTTTTTCCCCAAAATAAGTGTACCTCTAGATATAAGACAAACTAACTTCACTTGTCTTTATCACAAAATAAGTAGAATGGAGAGAGTATGAGATAAAAAAAAATATCCAAATTCGCTTTATCGCTTTTGATCTCTCGGCACTCGTAGTTTGCTCTTTCAGCACTGAATCGAATGGCCGGAATAATTTTTTTAAAAAAAACGACAAAAAGTAAGCCAGCAGTAGCATTCAGGTCCAGACACGGTCAACGCCCCAATGGTACGGTGGTCGGTTCGCGTTCGGTACCCGCATAAATGACCCCGACCCGCCTTTGCATGTTGCATCTTTGGCACGCAAGATCCGACCGCGCGCGGCAGCCCACGTGGCGACGATCCTGCGGAGTACAGAGTACAGACACGGTCCGTTCGCTTGCGGTATTCAGTCCGGTTGGAGCTGAAACAATAGTATATGATCGTAGATTATTATTGTTGACTGATTTATTATGAAAAAAATATTATTTTGACTAAAAATTTGCGATCGTTTACGACCAAGCGATCGCCTTGCAACAATTTGTAGCCCCTACAAGTACGACGCTCGCGTCGACGAATGTGAGCACTGCACGGCCCTGTTTGCGTGCCCTTAAACCTGACTTAATTCACTTATTTTTTTATTCAAAATAGTATTTTTCTCTTACAAATTCATCGAGCGTTTCTCAGAATCCAGACAAACGAACGGGACCAATGCGTTGGCCCTGAGTTACAGTTACAGCTGTCACCGACCACGGCCGGTCTCCAGCCGTCGTGTCCAGGCTCATTCAAAAGTTAGAATTACGTTTTTTTTCCCTGAGGAAGTACAGTCTACAGAGCACATGCTGTTTAGGTGCCGCCGTACCGTACGATGAGCGTACTAGTGGTAGCCTGGCAAGTGGTACCCTAGCACGGCAAAAGAATTCAGCATCGTTGCCGTAGTCGGTAGTTGCTGCTAGTTCTACTTCTACACATTCTGTATCAAGTTTCCTAATGCAGTACAGTAGGGTGCATGTTTTATTAGGGGAGGCATGAACATGATGTGTTAACCAACCAGAATCCGTCAAAGAAGTCCTTAATCCTGCAGCGTCACTACCCTTATAGGCCTTAGCGCATGGTTTTATATATATTGCCTAGCTTTTGTTCCATTCGCTGCACTCATCCTGTCTCTGTCAAGTGCTAGCTGTGCATGACCGATTCCGCACTACCACTACTACGCTTACTTGGGAACAAGTGAAACTAGGAAACGGTCTAGGCGCATTAGCGCGTGATGCAAAAAGATGATTTGGAAACGTGTGGCATGCACATCGATCGATCAGCTTTCTTTTCATTCCTCTACCACAGCTTGCAACGTTCAATCAAACTCAAGCATTAACCTTGCAGCTTCTAGCTCAAGGATCTCATCTCATGTTTCGATCCGGACTGAACGGGCTGGCCAGCGCCCGGACGTCCGGACGCCCACGACCCGCAACCTATTTTCCGTGCCGTTTTGCGCGCCACATGGGCCCGCACTGCCCCGAATGTCACCAGCATCGAGAAGAGGGGGAGGGGCGGCGGATGCCCAACCGGCGCCGAAAGGAGGAGGAGACACCGAGACAATGCAGCAGAAGGCGAGGAGAGATGCAAAACTCAATCTACTTTTCAAACATCCAAACGCAACACTTGCAACATACGTCTGAAGGCAGATGAAGCACTTGAAACATGCTTCTGAAACACTTGACAAAAAAACACCTGAAAAGCATTTCAAACATACGCAACATCTAGATAAAACACATGCAATATATGTGTAACACCCAGATAAAACATATGCAACATATATAACATATGTGTGAAACATATGCAACATCCAGATAAATACACTTGCAACATACGTCAGGAAAACACAGATGAAACAGTGGTAACAGACCTTTGCAACATATGTGTATAACCATTACAACATATGCAACATCTCGATCTACTTTTGCAACATCCATTTGAAACACTTGCAATATACCTTGAAACATCTGAAACACTTGAAACATATGATTGCAACATGCGCTTTCAGCAAAACCTGACCGCCACGCGGGCGGAGCACTGCACATCGGGATCTGGCTGTGCGGTCGTGGTAAGGAGGATAGCAGCGAGCACGCGGCTGTGTGGCCCCTGGTGAGCGGTCGCGTTGCCCCCAACGATAGGGCGCATGCGGTGCCCCCGACGAGCGGTGCCTGCGGTGGAGGCGACAACAACAGTCGGGTGGGTGCCGCCTCACGCGACGGTCGTGGAGGAGCACGCCGCGGCAATGCAGGAGCGGCAGCGGTGGGAAGGAAGACCGTCGGGAGGCGCGGTGGAGAAAAAAGCGTGCGGCAGGCTCAGCAGAGCCAGTGGCAGAGCGCAGTCACGGTTGCGTGAGTCTTTTTTAATAATCTATGGTGACGGGAGGCTGGGGCTGAGAGAGCGGATAGGAATGGAATAGGCTCGTAACGTCGGGTCCGTCAACAGGGCGTCCGACGTGGACGGACGGACGGGTGATTGCTATCATTACCGCTGACTGAACTCTGAGACAAAGCCACGACCTCACATCTTCCTCCTTTTCTTCTGTAGCGAGAGACCATTGACATACTGGATGCCGGATGGAGAGCTCCGATCTCCACTCGTGGCCTAGGAATCGCTAGGCCCAGTCAAAGATGATCCGGATGGCACATCAGTTGTGATTAGGGGCCTACTTCGGTGGGCTAGTCCTCTAAACATTCGGCCCAGTGAGCTTTCTCCTAAAGAATTTGTTACTTGCCTCCGTTTCTTTCGTGCGACTGACTACACATCTTGTGGAAGATTATTCTGTTTGTTATCTTCGACTTTTTTAACAAATCATAATTTGCCACGTCACATGATACAGCAAAGCAAAGAAAATTAAAAAAAAGCACCTGTGCGTCACATATCTGGAAGATCTTTATGTTAGTTATCTTCCACTTCCTGAAAAGTGACGTGGCAAATTCTCAGCCGAAAGAAAACACAGAGAAACCATACTTGACGGAGAAGAAAAGAAAAAAAAAACACGGCGCCGTGTAACAGAACAAAAACCGCGGCAACCTAGATGGCCGCGGCGGCGGCGCCGTAGCAGTCAAAAGAAAGACGATGAGGACCAAACTTGAAATTAACACCCAGATCAGAAGCAAAAGAACAAGATGCAACGTAGGTAAACCATCAAAACCAGTCCACCCAAAAGCACCTTCATCTGAGATTTGTTTTTTGCATATGCATCTAATTTTGGTACAAATTACTAATAGAACAAAAACATTACAATTTTCAAAACACAGGCATCAAGATATGCATGTTCACTGCATCCAATTGGGTCACCAAGAACAGGGATCCAAACACAGGCATCAACATTACAAAAGCCAGGAGAAAATCATCAAAGCAAGGTAACCTTTCCTGTATGCTTCTTTGGAGCAATTCTTTGCAGTACCAGGTTGAAGAAAGCTTCAGATATGTCATGAAGAGAATCTTCAGATTTTTCCAACGAGATTTCTTTTGCTGTGGTCATACTTAAACTTACTTGAATTTTCTTTTTGACTTAATGAGGAACATCTTTATTATTAAAGATTGTCCCCAATCCAAACACCCAGTGCAGAACATTGGAAACGGACGGGATGCTATCCTTCTCAAAACCCACCTTTTCATATCATAGTCCCAGTCCATATCACAAACCCATGGTGCATCCAAACGCCACCTAAGAAATAAATAATAAATCAAACAGAACCTTTAAGCGGCCTTTCAGGAACAGACAAACGAGCATGCTTTGTTGCTCTCCGGATTTGCTTGTCGGTCTCAGGATCCCGAGAGAGAACAAACTTCTTGCTGACTGGCGGAGGCACCATCCATTTCCAGCCATCTTTCTCCTATCACAATGAATACAAACCATCCATAACACAGTACAGTAACACAGAAAGAAGAAACAGATGTACATACATCATAATCCCATGAAGGACGCCCTTTCCTCTCTGTTATATCAGACTATCAGTTGCACCTTGCAGCTCCTTTATCTTTGGCCCGTCTTGGACGGTCACCGTGATCATCACTAAAAATCAGAGCACAGATGTCAGCAGGAAGACTCACACTTTTTTTCCTTAAGATCAGGGACTAGTCTAGTAGTGATGAGGCGAAGTGTTTTGTCTAACCTGGTCCAAGGAGCTGGTTCATTGTCACAGCGTACAAAAGAGATACCTGCAGACCTTGAACTTACCCTGTGGCAAAAAAAGACCGAAGAGTAAATACATTTCCACATGCTTATTCACTTTGTCAGCTAATAAGTAGCTGCATATTATGAAAGTATAGCTACATCTGCAATATGTAATGTATAGAGGAGAACTAAGTTACCTGAATACCAATCTTCCTCCAGCACTTGTCAATTCTGTAAACCCCATCGTACCTCACGCTAGATTCAGGAGCATATGAGGATTGCTTCTCTTTGTGCAACCTATTAAGAAATATAGAGTGAGACAAAGGTCCAACGATTGGAGGACACAAAGCATATATAGACTGTCAAAACACACAAAACCTCAATATTTAAGAATTAAGGAGACAGAGAAATAGACAAGAGGAAAGACAACAAAAACAGAAATATGCAGGACAATTCAAGGCGAACAGAAATTATAACACATAATTAGAGTTTGCTATGCACACATAATCAGAGTCCTAACTTCACTGAAAATGTTTTCTCAAGTTTAGATAGAGTAGCCTTCTCCTTCTTCCCTGTTAAAAGGCAGCATGTCAGAGCAGCAAACTCATAAAATAAAACTGAAGAAACTAGCTATCTACTGCTTACTCTGCAGTTCATACTGCACAAACAATTTCTCTTTATCATCTTCAAACTTCGAGAACAGGTCTGCAGAAAATAGTACACAGATAGGTCAATTAAAAAGATGAAGATACCTGATTACCTATCTCAGTGCAGAGGAAGGTGAGGCAACATAGGCACAGCACAATGCTCTATGGGTGATTTCACATTAAAATTAAAATATTATCCCTTTCTAAATCACAAATTATAGGAAAGTTTGAGTGTGTGACAGTATAGGTACAACACAGCAATATATGATTTGCATTTACTAGCTGCAAAACTGCTAGCAGATTAAGCACCTTAGGTGAGCTTGTCTATAGATTTTCTCAATCTACTTGCCAGTCACCTTATGCGGATTCAGTTCAGTCAGTAATAATGCTCCCTTCAGCAAGCCTAGGCCAAGGGACAACAAATTCTCTAATCGTGAACTACAACAACAATCAGTGATTCACTAAAGCACCCAGGGATTAGCGAACAACTTGACACCCATGAGAGGTGCCCTGCTAAACTGTGGTTTCAAGCACAGCCATCTGAAGTGCACAAATCAGATACACACACACCTCAAAGCTAGCACCCACACACAGTCACTCACACAGAGACCACAAAGCTAGCATACAAATGTACAAAAAACTAAACTAAATAAAGAGAAAAATAAAAAGAAAAAGGCCCACAAAAACACACACACAGACAGAGGGAGAGAGACACAGACACACAAACAAACAAACCAGAAGCACCAGAAAACACAATCACACTCACACCAAAGCTAGAAACCACACACACTAGGTCGGAATTTAACAAAAACGGCTAAAAGCACAGAAATGTGCTAGGGACATCCACACATAACCAAAAAAAAATGAAGTTCAGATTAAAATAGAAAGCAGCTAATGATATTTTAATAATTGATAAGTGTCATTTTAGTAATACAGCTGATCCACTATGTACGCATCAGGGTGTTAATGTGCTCTATGATTAGTTGTACATATTTGAAATAGACATAGATCTGCAAATAAGCAATCTCCTTTCCGTTTCGCAGAGCAAAACACATATTATCTAACTAACTACATTTACTGCTCCACCAAAATTAGATCTAGGAATTAGGAAATTTGCAAAAAATAATAATAAGCTTAAATGAGTAGAGATACCAGAATGGTCAGGGCTTCGAATGTTTGTAGCACTTGCTTCTTTGAAAACTGCATGTAAGATACAACAATTTATATGGACTAACAGAATTACATTTTAAAAAAAACAGGGAGCAAGGTTAACTGATGTATTGAGGAAAAATCTGTCGCCAAGAACAACGAATTTTCAATCTTCAATATCAAATACAATACAGGTATAGGTGATAATTTTTTTAACAAATATGAGAAAGAACTTCTACTACAACTAATATCTTCTTATTTAACATTTTTGCAGGAAGAAAATGCATCTGGATTGTCAAATAGCATACAGCCTCAAAACAGTCACATGCAGCCATGTCGTGGAAGCTAATGGGTGGATCCATCAATAGTGATTGGTGATGGAAGCTGTGATGTGCATACATGCTGGGTGAGTGGGGGAGAGGATCGGAGAGACAAACAAGGGGAAGAAGCTGCAAAAACTTTCTTCCTTCTCTAGCGATTCACATGGGCTGTTGCATCTACAGTTCAGAGGCAGCTTGCGGATTCACATCCGAATCAGGGATCGAAACTCAACGGGCGGAGGTTGCGGAGCGCCTCGCCGCCTTGCCGGCGAGCTTGCCCCGGCCAAGCCCACTACCAACGCCGCGACTGACGCAACCACAATACAAATCAAATCAAAACACAAGAGAACAGAAAGGTACCATGAGGAACGTCGCTGCCGCCGCCGGATCCGAGAAAGACGCCGCCACCGCCGCCCCTAACAACACCACCGTCCCCGCTGCCTACTCCGACAAAGCCGCCCCGCCGAAGACAACACTGCGGCCACCGTAGACAACGCGGCGGCCGCCGCCGCTGGCAAGGCCACACGCACCGTCGCCCCCGCCGGCGGCAAGGCCACGGCCACCGTCGTCAACTCACACAACACGAAACTGAAATGAAGGAGGAGAGGGATAATTTTTTTCAAGAGTAATATGCATAGTCGGTCCACGAACTTTTAAATCGTACTTCTCTCATTTTAATATGGTTTAAGTATGCCACTTAGAGCTATAATTCATCGGAATAAGGTTTTGACCGATGTGGCGTGGACAGCGTGGCACAAGCGCACAGGGGCACGGGCGAGCAGCCGCCGTGCAGCGAGCAGCATGCATGAGCAGCCACCTTTGCCAGCGTGTGTGTTCGGCCCATGTTGCTGCTGCTGCTGCGACGACGGCTAACTTGCGCATCGGCGCTTGTCGGCGGCGGTGCTCGCCTGGGCAACCGCGATAGCTGCTTGCTCACGCACACCAAGCACGCCCTCGCTGCAAACCTACAGAGCCTAACGGAGAGAGTAGCCACACGTCACTCACTCCTTGCCCCTCTTGCCCAACGCCGCTCTGGTCACGGCCCTGATGCCCCCCACCCACAGCTCTGCGGCCTCCTCACCGCTCTGGCACACGAAGTGCACCTCCCTCCCTATCGCAGTCACCACACGGAATAGACCCGGCTCACACGCGTTTCCCTTCCGCTACCTATGCCGCTAATGAAAGGTCCTAGTATGGCTAAGGGGGGTGAATAGCCTATTTAAAAATCTACAAATCAACTAGAGCAATTTGATTAGTATGACAAATAGCGTAATGCAAGCTTGCTCTAGCTCTACAAGGGTTGCAAGCCACCTATCCAACAATTCTAATTGCAATGATTACTTAGGCACACAAACTTGCTATTCTCAAGAGCTCAACTAGATGAATGTAAACAACAAGGCAAGCTCTCAATTCTAATTATTCTAAAGAGCTTGCATCAACTAGTTTGCAAGAATGTAATCAAGTAAGTAGGGTGATTATACCGCCGTCTAGGGGATGAACCAATCACAAGATGAAGATCAAATCAATCACCGAGAGAATGCAAATGACAAGAGACAATTGATTTTCTCCCGAGGTTCACGTGCTTACCAACACGCTACGTCCCCGTTGTGTCGACCAACACTTGGTGGTTCAGCGGCTAAGAGGTGTTTCACAAACCTCGTCCACACGATAGGACACCGCAAGAACCGACCCACATGTGAGGTAGCTCAATGACACGAACAATTTACTAGAGTTACCTTTCGGCACTCCGCCGGGGAAGGTACAACTCCTCTCACAATCACCGAAGACGGCCACGAACAATCACCAACTCATGCCGATCCTTCACCGCTGCTCCAACCGTCTAGGTGGTGGCAACCACCAAGAGTAACAAGCGAAATCCGCAGCGCAA
Source organism: Miscanthus floridulus (assembly GCF_019320115.1). NCBI lineage: Eukaryota > Viridiplantae > Streptophyta > Magnoliopsida > Poales > Poaceae > Miscanthus > Miscanthus floridulus. Next base: position 105,777,150 of record NC_089582.1, on the reverse strand, counting down.
CACGAATACCAAGTGCCACTAGATGCAATCACTCAAGCAATGCACTTGGATTCTCTCCCAATCTTACAATGATGATGGATCAATAATGAAGATGAGTAGGAGGGCTTTGGCTAAGCTCACAAGGTTGCTATGTCAATGAAAATATGCAAGAGTTGTCCCTTGAGCCGGCCATGGGGCTATAAATAGAGCCTCCGTCAAATAGAGTCGTTATACCCCTTCACTGGGCAAAACGCGCTCTAATCGGACGCTCCGGTCATACTGACCGGACACTGGCCCTCAGCGTCCGGTCGCCCGATGGACGCCACGCGTCACCAGCTTCAAACGTTGTTCGTCAGATTTCAACGGCTACGAAGCTGACCGGACGCTCCGGTAAAACTGACCGGACGCTGAAGCCTCAGCGTTCGGTCATTTCCAGTAAGCTCCCCGAGGCATATTTTTCGACCGGACGCGTCTGGTCCACCTTGACCGGACGTAGACCAGCGTCCGGTGCTCAACCCTAGCCACTGTGCCGTCTGACAGCTCGATCGGACGTAGCCTTTCAGCGTCCGGTCGCTGAGTGACCCAGCGTCCGGTCAGTAGACCGACGCCAGCATTATTTTGACCAACTCCATTTCAACTCTAACTTCTTCACCCTTGCTCAAATGTGCCAACCACTAAGAATTTGCATCCGGCGCAATAGAAAATAGGCATTCCATTTTCCCAAAAACGCCGACACAATCACCACCTCCTTTGTAGATGTGCCAACACCACCACGTGTATCACCTTGTGCACAAGTGTTAGCATATTTTCACAAATATTTTCAAGGGTGTTAGCACTCCACTAGATCCTAAATGCATATGCAATGAGTTAGAGCATCTAGTGGCACTTTGATAACCGCATTCCGATACGAGTTTCACTCCTCTTAATAGTACGGCTATCTATCCTAAATATGATCACACTCACTAAGTGTCTTGATCACTAAAACAAAATGGCTCCTACATTTTATACCTTTGCCTTAAGCATTTTATTTTTCTCTTTCTTCTTTTTCAAGTTGCATTTGACCATCAACATGCCATCACCATTGTCATGATCTTCACCATTGCTTCATCACTTAGAGTAGTGCTACATATCTCATAGTCATCTTGATAAACTAGGTTAGCACTTAGGGTTTCATCAATTAACCAAAACCAAACTAGAGCTTTCAGTTGGAACGCCGAGCTACCACCGACCTCGGCCTCCCGACAGATCATGTTGCGCCGGCTCGACCCGCCCCACCGGAGCACGCCCGTCGCAGCGACCATGCGCAGCGACTTGCCATGAGGCCTCCCACGCTCACCCTTGGTGTGCTTCCTGATGTGCGCGCCTTGGAGGACCACCTACCGGCCCAGCTCATCCATGATCACGTCCTCGATCTTGCTAAACCCCGCCATGGCCAGCGCTGCTCGCGCCAGGGAGAGCGCCGTCTCGCCGCGCGATGTCCGGAGGTCGCAGCGAGCGCCGTAGGAGATGAGAAGCTCGCCCACGCCCACGTGGCCTTCCCTGGCCGCGAGCATCAGCGGGGTGTAGCCGTAGCCGTCGGGGATATTCACACCATAGCCCGTGCTGGCGAGGTGCCGCATGGCACACTGAAGCGCATAGAATCCTCCAGGCATGCCCTTCTCCAGTGCGAACTCGAGCATGACCAGCTTGAAGAGGTCCCTCTTACTGCTCTGCTGCGCCAGCCCAATGGCCGTCTCGCCGCGATTGTTACTCAGCTTCACGTTGGCGCCAGCGAATACGAGGGCACGGAAGGCCTCCACGTTGCCCATCTTGGCAGCAACCATTATGGGTGAGCACCCATCCAAATCTAGCTCGTCCACGTCCACGCCTGACTGAGCGAGTAGCACTTCCATCGCGATCGTGTCGTCGTAGAGCGCGCCGAACATCAGCGGGGAGAACATGTTCCGATCGCTCGAGCGTGGGATGGTCCCAGACCGAATCGCGCTAAGAACAGCCCGTTCGAAGCGGGTCTTCCATCCCCCAGAGGAAGCGACGGAGGCCGGGGAGTCGCCAGTCGAGTTTAACAGCGCGACGTCTGCACCGGCGGATACGAGAACTCCGAGGTAGTCCTCGTGTTTGTGGCGTGAACAGAGGATGGCAGCGGTGTCGTCGGGCTCTACCCTCGCATTCACATCGCAGCCCCTGTCAACCAGCATTCGTAGGATCTTTGGCTGGCCGAGGCGTGAGGCGAGGTGAACCGCCCTAGACCTGTTGCTCCTGGACGTCTTCACGGGAGCTTCGGAGTCCGCACCGGACGCCAACAAGGTCTGGACGGCACCGGCGCTACCACAGAGGATGGCGTGGTGGAGGAGCGTCCGGGCGAGGTGAGTGGCAGTCGACGTGTACTCGCTACGGAGGAGCATGCGCAGGATGGTGCGTGTGCCTGTTCGACTGCTCGTAACACACATTCGCATCGGGAGCCGACGGCGCAGACCGCGGAAGGAAGAGGAAGGAACCGGCGGCAGCGGCACCCTCCCCCTCGACGAGCCTCGCAGGCACGGCGGCTCGCCTCCTTGGCCCTGCGACGCTGCGCGAGCACGACCTTTTGCGTGGCTGCGCCCAGCTCCAGCGGCCGGCACCCTGACAGCCCGTGACAGGCACGGTTTGGGAGCCGGCTCGCTCGCGCGCCTGTGCGCGGCCGCGGCTGGTGCTAGCCTGCACGACGGCGGCTTGCGCGCGTGCCTGTGCGCAGCCGCGGGCTCGCCTGCGCGGCGGCGGCTCGTGCATGTTCCTGTGCGGCTGCTCATGCATGCAGCTTGCGCCGTGCCCCTGTGCATGATGCTCGCCCGTGCCCTGTGTGGCTGCTCATGCATGTTGCTCGCTGCGCGGCGGCTGCTCGTGCATGCTGCTTGCCCGTGCCCCCTGTGCGCTTGCGCCACGCTGTCCACGCCACGTCGGCCAAAACCTTGTTCTGATGAGTTATGGATCTAAGTGATATACTTAAACAACATTAGAGTGTCAGAAGTACGATTTAAGAGTTTGTGGACCTAAGTGACACCCCAAGACAAGTTCAAGTAACCACGATGCATATTACTCTTTTTTCAATACAGAAAGCAGCGGGATAATGGAGCGACAAACACAAGACTTAGATGGGCCCACAAACTGACAACAAAAAGGGGAATTATTACTTAGGTGAGCACGAATCTTAGCAACATCTGGACCATAAAAAACTGGAAGAAAACAGAAACAACAATCTCCTGGAAGATATTTAGAAATCCCGTTTTCTAATGGAAGGACCAATGTGGCTAGAATTATCACGGGAGAATGAAACCTGCCTTCGCCATCCATCACCTCTGTGCTTCCTATAGTTTCATGAAAGTGGCCCATGACAACATTAGATACAACCCAATTAACTGCTACGTTTTTTGTTTTCTTTCTCTATGTTTTCTTCATTTACTTCGGCCCAAGTTGAGTAGGATTCGGTCCATCTAAGGAGAGTAATTTGACCTAATAAGTAGCTTTACAAACAGTTTTCAGCGAGTTTGTAGAGTAACCGTTCCTACTAGGAGTATAGACTTTACTCGAGTTATACAAAAGTTGTTCTGGGATTTTTTTGTGATCTGTTCCATGGGTATATTTTTCTTTTGTTTCATGGGGTTTCATGATTTACTCGATGTCCACAATTGTTGTCGAATGTCCAATTTTGCTTAAATATGTCTATTAGACAATATGGGCCAACAAGCCGCGGAAAGCCTAATTTTGCTTTAGATATCTATTGTAAACAAACACAAATTGTGATAGTCCTAGGAAATATCGCTATCACCTTGACATGCACCACATGGACTGAACCACACACACAAAACGACACGGCACCACAATTTCTCCTTAACAACCACCCACTTATCCTACGGAGTTCATCCTCCATCTGCCTCTAGACCTTAACCAACCAGGGGAGGAACCTGTTGAAGTGAAGTAGAAACACATGTGTGTCCATAACCGGGGACACTGCTATACACATATTTAAACTCTATACAGGGCATGTACGCCTGATCAAAACCTCACTATGCACCGAAGATGCACACTAAAATTCTCTTGCCCGACTAAGCCACACTCAAACACACCTATGTAAGTTTATAAAGCTAGATCGCACTGGATAATAAGAAATTAAGAATCGAGAGGTTCGTATGATTTCTTAATACCTCCGTTTTCCTATGTTTGATTCCAGCAATTGGAAACTTGGGCTAATTATTAACACAAATGTTTTTATTGAGAATGTAAACTATAAGAGACGGGGTTTCTAAATATCTTCCGGGAGATTGTTGTTTCTGTTTTCTTCCAGTTTTTGTATGGTCCAGAAGCCGAAATCATTTGCGAGTGCGCAGAAATTGACTCGCTTGAATTTCTCTCAACGAACGGAAGGCCGAAAGCGGGCTCCAAGGACCAACATGCTTTTCGGCCTTTTTGCTGACTTGCCGAGGCAGGCCCATCCGCCCATCATCGATCCATAATTAGGTCCCAGTTAGCAGGGATTAATAGCTCAAGCTCCTGTAGCAGCACAGGATCCACTCAGGAAAAAAAAAAAGCACTGTGGTATAGGATAATCTGTTTCTCTCCCTTCTCCCTAAATGAAAAAGAGCAGGTTACAACTATGTTTTTGTTGCTTCATGCGTTCTAACTTCTCTGAGTCTGGCTATTCTAGCACAGAACCGGAACTACAATGATTGTCACAATATGATTTTGGTTTTAGTGAATTCCATTCTAGTTTCTCAAAGAGCATTTCCAATAGTTCCAAAAAAATATTTGGTAAATCAATAATTTTTTCAAGTGGCTAAAAAAGTTGAGAGCACGTTTGTCGAGTTCCTTCGACCCATTGCTAGTATCTCGCTACGAGTACAGGATAATTTTGCATCAGAAATCATAAATTATTTTCAAATCACTTCAGCTATTTTTATACTTTCTTTATCTCTTGTATAGTTGTATTGATAATATTGTCCTTACTTCTTATTCTTCTTCACGTCATTCGACTTCATAATTGCCGATTGATATGCGCACGATTGGATTGATTTTTCCAAGTGCGGAAAAATTTAGTTGTATAAGGAGTTATCGGAGAGTGGTTTTTTTTTATCTTAGTGAAAACTAAAGATTGGGAGTGGATTTTGGAAACTCAGTGATGCTCTAAGTTCTAGCTATGGCCCCGTTCGCTGGTCTGAAACTTGGCTGAAAAACACTATTCCGACTGATTTGTTGTGAGAGAAAAACACTGTTTGGCTGGTTTGATGAACAGTAACATGAGAGGGAATTCAGCCGGCTGGCTGGTCTGGTTCATACCAGCGAACGCAGCCAATGGGCCCGCGTCGTAGCCTGAGTAGCCGCACAGTGTCGTCAGTCCTCCTATACTCAGTAGTACTTTTCAAGACCTCATGCACCTGTGATATCTGAACGGAGGGGGGTAACTTTTATTGTAGTACTTTACTGGTAACATCTACATTACATTACTATTTTCAATTGCTAATTTTTAAAAATATGAATCCAGCCTAGACAAGCCCAACTCTAGTATGATGAGATGGTTAGGCAATTGATGATTGTAATCTTTACAACAGTTAAGTGCGACGGTTAACATTTTTTTTTATTTACATACATACCACTGCTTGACGCTGCATTGACAAATGACAAGAAGTAACAACAGTGCCTTTCCCTACATGTCTTTCTACCTGCTGTCATACTCAAAACCGCATGGCCTTTTCCTCATCCCCGTTCCAAATTACAGGCAGCAACAACTGTTTGGGATGGGGGAGTTCCAGAGGCAGCACGGGCGCCGGCCCCTCACGTACGTGCGAGTAACCCCGCGCTATCATGTAGGGATGGTGAGCAGCAGCAACGAATAGAGAGATCTCGACTGGCGCAGCTCCTGCCCCAGAGAGATCTCGTCTCATCGCCCGGACCCCTGTGATTGAACCATTAAAATCTCCCGTGTTGCACTTGCAGCAGGCTTTAGGGAGCGTGGGGGCAAAGGCCCCGGCGCAAAAGAGGGCTTCTTTTGATGGAGCAGAATGAAAAGAAGAGAAGCGAACAAAAGGAAGCCCTGCCTGCGCTGGCCTCCTTCCCCTCATGCTCATCTGTGCGCGCAGGCAGACGGACGGACGGTACAGGCGGATGGATAGACGGATGCGCCGATGCGGTGGTGGTGAGTGGCATGTGACGGGCGACAGCTTTTGCGCGGCCGCGCCCCCACGGGTGACCTGACCCTTCCCGGCGTGCGTTCAAGATGTCTGCTGAAAGTCTGAAACTGAAAAAATAAAGATGTAGTATGAGGGGGTTGTTCCGGGTTCGTTCAAAGTTGCAGACGTCCTCGTCGTCGTCGTCGGTTCTCCTCCTCTGTGCCTGCTTCGTTCCGTTCGACTTGCTTTTCCTCGCTGCCTCTGATGACGAACATGCCACCGGCCACCGCTGACCGCCCAGCCAAAGCAGCCCGGTGCAGCAGCCAGCAGGCAGAGATGGAGGAAAAGCTCTGAGCCTCTGAGGCAGTCAAGACTCAGGACGACTGGCAGCAGAATCAATCAATGGTGGATGATCTTGATGGCATGCAAGGACATACAGGTGCTTGCTTTGAGGAAAATGGAACGAGGGGCCGGCCGTCTTTCAAGAATCGTGGATGATGAATCTCTCTGTATTCGTCGACCCATGGGCAGCAATGGGACGACAAACACTGAAGAAGAATACGCGGCGGGCGGGACGCAACAAAGTCAGTGTCCTTTGTAGCACCCGTGCCGTAGCTCCACTGTTTAGCACAAATCGCCTGCCTGATCAGTTGTTCAGCTCCCCCAAATGTGGAGTACTGAGCTTGCTTAGATTCAAGCATGCTTGTGAGCTCAAGATCTGAAAGTACATGAAATGATTTTTCGACTTTGAGGGAGAATGCGCAGCTAGAGTAGAACTAGATGTGCACTTTCACTTTTTCCCCCCTTGCGTTGCGAATAGACGGTGCGCTTTTTTCGACCTAAAATAAGCCAAGAAGAGCTGAAAGTCCTGTTCCCGGCTAGTATTGCTTCTAGCGATGATCTAGGATCGTCCCTGATTTGGTGGTGTTCTTCTTCCGTGACAACGAATCTTTGGACTAGTGCCGTCACCAGTTTTGCTCTGGCAGAATAAGCGTCCCCTGTCTCTGTCTGCTATCCTTCCGTGGAGTGGTGGGTTGGTTTGGTTTGGTTGCAGACGGATATAATACTCCTACTATGAAATAAAACCATCACCTCCAGCGATTGTTGTGACAGCTACCGTTAAGCCTCGGTACTCCTGCTCATCAGCTGGGAAGTCGGTAGTACAGTAATTTTGTGCAAAGTTTACTCTGACTTTTGTACTATGTACTGTATGATGTACTACTACTAGTAACAAACGAGACAGGGAAAAAGACATTGCAGAGCTAAAACTTCACTTTACTGTCCAAAAGTTTACTTATGCAAAACGAGAGAGAGAAAAGGAGGGAAGTTTCTGTATACTCGAGGAGGGCCTAATGTATGATCTCACAAGCACCTTTGAGATACGTTATCTTTTCACTTTCGCCAAGACCGAAGCAAATGATACCATACCACACGGTAGAAAGGAAAGAAAGCCGTCGTCGCTTTTCAAGAACACAAGAGCAGTCAATTACTCAATTCTCCTATCATTTTTCCACATTTGTTTTTTTCCAGCCAAAGAGCACTCAGGGGCCCGGGACAGATTAGAAGCGAGACTCTCCCGTCCGTCTCCTCCTTTTCATGTGCGGGTTGTGCTGCACACTACACTAGCACTAGCAGTAGTACGCTTTATATCTTGCTCACTTCTAATTGAGCAAAAAAAAGTTGAGCGCCCTGCCCAGGCTTTTCCCTGCTCATGCATATGCGTTCCAGCCATTTACCCTTGGTAGTACCGTCTCCGTCTCGTCGAGATCTGTGCTGAGCTAAACAAGCAGCGGCGGCAGCAGCATGCTTCCTTGCTTTACAGTAATGTCAATGGCAAGTACCCCAGCTTTGGCTGGTCATTAGTACCACCGGGTGCCTGCAGCGCTAGAACCCGTGCTAAACACTTGCGCTGCGATGCCACGGGAATCTTTCTGTCAGGCGCTGTTTCAGTGTGAGTGAATGAGCCTGGCGCCGCAGTGCAAGTCAGGACTGTTCTCTCAATCTCTGTGGTGATTGGTCCCGCAGATTTTGTTAGAAAAGATAGTCAATATAAACGCCTATGAACAGTAGATCAAACATCGGAGATACAAGATTTTAACGTAGAAAACCCTCCCAAGAAAGAAAGAAAAATTCTACGGGCACCCATCAGTAAATCTTCACTATATCTGGTGAGGTTATAGACGTCGGGGATTCGGCGTACAAAAAAATATATATAGAGATAAAAAAACTCTAATAGAAAAACATGATAAGCTAGAAGTTAGCATTTATCGTGTACATGGCTAAATTTGAATAGCAACTCAACGTAGGCCTTGTTTAGATCACCTCCAAATTCCAAGTTTTTTCACTCTCTCTCCATCACATCAATTTTTAGCCGTTTGCATGGAGCATTAAATGTAGATAAAAAAAATAACTAATTACACAGTTTAGTTGGAAATCACGAGATGAATCTTTTGAGCTTAGTTGGTCCACGATTAGACAATATTTACCAAATAAGACGAAAACGCTACTATTCATCAGGTTGCAATTTTTTGGAATCTAAACATGGCCGTATTTGCTGATGGCTCGCTCGCTGGCTAGTACTAGAGATTTGTTCCCCCACGCAGCGGTTGGGCCTCATTGATTTGTTCATTCAATGTGCACGTATATGATGTCTGAGGACTGAGGCAGGATGCTGCAGCTCTGCTGGCCGGCCGGGGTAACTTGGTAAAAAAAAAGGAGCGGGCGGGTCATGTGAGTGTTTTGGAGTAAATAGTACTACTAACACGGGCGAGTTCTGGCTCCTGAAGGAAAGACAGGCTGTAGTAATAATATTTGAATCGTGAAATGAGATGAGATCCGTAGTACGAATGCAGAGATAAAACGACACTATATATGCATGCATGGGACTAGGAGAGTGTGGACGTGAATAGACTACTGGTACGTACGTACTCGATCGGAAATCCTAGGTTAAGGCCAGGATTTTACCAAGCTGTAAGACGAAAAGAAAGTGAAGCATGTACTAGTACTGATGTCGCCCGATGTAAGGCAGCTAGCGTTGGTACTCCTATGTTCGTTACACAACACAAAACCACTAGTAGTAGATTGTAGATAGTATACTCCTATATATATGGTCGAGTACTCGAGCTGCACTCGCTCTCGAGCGAATCGTGGTAGCAAACTACGTACGAGTACTTGTGAAGTAGAGGTGTTTGGTTGTACTTGTCCTCGCCGTATGTACGGAGTACGTACTAGCTAGGCTGAACTGATGATCAGGCATTCATCTCAACATGCAACACGTACGGTGCGAGTAGCCAGTCCTACGCCATCGTGGACGAACCCATCGTACGTTTAACCGCGATAAAAAAAAACCTCGGCCCCAATGCATGCAAGCGGCCAAGTCGTAGCGACGGCACCGTGCCTGCTGCCTGCCGAGCGCGGAGCGCCCCTACAGCGGAAGCGCCGGGTGCGTGTGGTCCACGCGGTCAGCCGCGCGGGGGGGGGGGGGGGGGGGGGGGGGGGGAGGAGGAGGACTGGTGGCTAGTGGCGACCACCTGTCCACGACACATGACACGTCTATCTATCCCATATCCCCCGTCCGAACGAACCGGCCAGATCCGACCAGACCCCGGTCCACGGCGCACAGAGACGGGATGTATCGGCGCAGGAGGCAGAGGCAGGCAAGCGCATGCCGGGCGCTGGACCACGCCGGAAGGGGGCCCTCCCGTCCCCGGCTCCCGGGTCCCGGACGACGGACTGGCCCTGGCTCCGTGGGGAGTATACTGCATACTCGTACGCTTCCTGCATGCAGACACGTACAGGTACAGATACGGCCCATACGGATCCAGTGGCTGTATTATTAATACTATACTCCCACGTACGTACTCGTGGTGCTTTTGTAGCTACTCCTACGGAGTCCTTCCGGATCCATTCTTGGGAATTGTGGGGGCTGCACAGGAAGTGGACAAGGGAAGGAACTTTTCAAGAATCGGCCGAGGGGGACTGGCCGACTGGCCGGCTGGGCGTGAAGCTCTTGCACCGCATGCACGCAGATGCCTCTAGCTTCTAGTATATCATTGCTAGCCAGCTAGAACCAGGTATAGAGCCATGCACGCATCCGTGCATGTAGCAATGGCTGGCCGCGCTCGCCGAGATGCGTCCGCCCGTGTGCCGACGACGGAGCCGAAGCGGAACGCGACCCCACTGGCCGGCCGCCTTTTGGGGCGATCGATTCCGCCCGGCCCCCGGCCGTCGTTTTCCCGGCCGATCCGCCGCACCGGCGCAGCGCTGTTGCGACCGGGCAGCCTTCGCCCGCGGCCTTTGCATGCACGAACACACACGGTCAGTCGGCAAAGGGCCAGGGGCAGCCCGCCAGTCCCCCACCACGTTGTCGCTGGATATCAGCTCGTTTGATTATGGCTTGTCGTAAACGATCGTAAATTTTTTTGTTGAAATAGTATTTTTTTCTCACACAAACCAGCTAACCGTACTTCTTTACGAACCAATAACAATACAAACCAGCCAACCGAACAGACTGTCCGTCGTCCTGAAAAGAAAGAAAAAAAAACTCATGTGTTTTTTTCCTAGACAGTAGGAGTACTAGCACTGTTTTTCTCTACGCTTTTCGTCGTCGTCATCGTCGCGATCTGCACTCACACAGTCACACTGCATCTGCATGCCACATCTCCGTCGTCTCTCCATCCATCGGGCATAGAAAACCCGGCGCTTTGCAGAAGTTTCTTGCATTCTTTTTGTTTCGTCTCGGTCCTTGCGAAGCTTTCCATGCATTTTTAAACCCCATGCTTTGTCGACGCCGTCGCGGAGATCGATGGATATATTCCTCCGGCAGCCCAGCTAAACAAACTTCTACACAGGCAAAGATTCGTTTCCGTGGCACGTTTACCGTCGCTTTTTGTACCTTGCTGTCTAGCCTACAACTTTGCATGTGCGATCTACTGCAGATGCTTCTTCGGGGCGCTACTACGTGCCCGCAGGAAAATGACTACTAAATTCCTACTGCTAGGTACATGTTTAGTAGTCATTACCTGATTGTTCCTAAAAAGTACACCTATAGGAAATGATAATTTTCAGACGTGGGCCTTGTTTAGATTGTAATTTTTTTCAACCTGATGAATAGTACCACTTTTGTCTTATTTGTCAAATATTATCAATCATGCACCAACTAGGCTCAAAAGATTTATCTCGTGATTTTCAACTAAACTGTGTAATTAGTTATTTTTTTACCTACATTTAATACTCCATACAAGCGGCTAAAAATTGATATGATGGAGAGAGAGTGAAAAAACTTAGAACTTTGATGGAATCTAAACAAGGCCGTGATAAAATGGCATCGCCTTCGTTTCCACCACCTATCCGCTGTCCTAAGCATCCCCTACCTCTTCACAGTCGATTCTCCTCCTGTTCTCCGTGAGGCGACCTCGCCAGCGTTGAGCCGTTAGAACCTCAGGCCTGGTTTGTTTGTCTTATAATCCATATTTTTCAATTTATTTTTTTAGCTAGAACAATATTTTTCTCTCACAGTAAATCAGCCGGAACAGTGTTTCGGCTTGATTTTTCAGCGAAGCGAACATGGCAACAATAGTTAAGGTTTAGGTTAGATAATTTATGTTCTACCTTCGTCGATTCCTCACTGGATCTTGTTTCTCGCATCTAAGCATCTAGCTAGACGTTCATCATGTTGCGTTTTGTTTTTGCATGGTTGATGATGTAAATTGGTGGGGATGTTTGTGTCCTTCAATTGCGTTTGGTATTACCGGCTTGATGGATTCCGATTTCATTATGGTCGTCCAGAAGTTATCTAGACTTTGACTTGTGGTGCCAGATTGATGGACCTTTAATTATATTATACGACGAGGCGAATGGCGCTCTTTCAATGTACCAGATGCATCCCAAGAAGTTCTGATGGTGTTTGGTCATGCAGTGTTTGCAAATTTTGTCGCCGGTCATTATGGATGATTAGAGTGAGAGTCCATTCCTCTTCAAAAAAGAATAGCATGTTCTATTCTAACTAGGGGTCAGTGTGCTTAGGCACTTCAATGTTTTTTATATAACTAGAAAGATATTTGATACATTGTCGTGAGGATCGTGGATGATTTGGAGTGAAATCAAACCAAAATATAATTACTCACATGAAGGGATAAACTATTATAAATGAATGTTAGTAGATGATGTTACACGCTGATGTAAATAACTAAATACATGTTATTGGTTGACGTGGCTGGCTGACGTTGATAGCTTGAACGAAGAGATAACATCATAATTACACGTGTTAGTCGCCCGTTGATGTGGATAATTGCATGAAAATATAGACATGCTAGGGAGGGCTTGCAGATATAAGATATACTCCCTTGGTCCTTGAATAAATTAATTTCTAGAGTTATTTCAAGTCAAACTTTAAAAAATTTGGTTAAATTTGAAGAGAAAGACTAGGATCACTGTTCATCTAAACGGTTGTTTAGCCCGTTTACACACCGTTTAAACGCTACACAGTGGTACACCGTTTCCGTTTAATCGGTTGTTTTGGCTATTTAAACGGCCGTTTTACCCGTTTAAGCATCCATTTTGGCTGAATAATGAGCTAAACGGCAGGTGGCCGACCGTTTACTGTTTAGCATTGAGGATAGCATTGGCCAAGATAGTATCATTTGATACACTATGACTATATTTTTCATAATACGATTATTTGCTGTCACAAATATTTACTTTTTTTTCTATGCATTTGATCATATATAGGCGTAGATAAGGCAGCAACTCCAGCGGGAGTTTTTTTTTTAGCGCTGCTATTGCACTGCAATCAAATAGAGGAGTAATTGATATATCCAACTAACTGTTCGCCATTAACATCTTCCGGGACATCGACGGAGCGCAGCGATTTGCAGGGGCGGGGGGCGGCAGGTGAACGCGAAGTTCTAGATGTCGTGATGCTTATAAGAGCAGTATAATAACGGCTGTAAGTCGACTAAATGCTGAGGTGAAAGAGAAAGGAGAGGAGAGAGAGGAGAAGTGGGCTGTAAACCTACAGCTGACTTGAGCACAAGAACCAAGAAAGTTTGTGAGAGAGACAAGTAGGCCATGTATTAACTGTAAAGAGCTAACTACTATATGAGTGGGCTGAGAGAAGACTAAAAAAAACCTTACAGGCAGCCAGCCGGCTGTATTATTAGCCTGGCTCTAAAACCGTCTCAGGCGTTACTAACGTGGAGTGTCAGTCTCCTCAGCGCGCGCTGCGGCAGTGCTTTGGGCCCGTCCGTTATAGGGAAACGCCGGAAGACGACCGAGTTGGACGAGCATCGTTCACAGTGGAGCTGATAAATGCCCCGGCGAGTCTGCTGCGGGACGTTCAATTCAAATGCGTGCAATGCCACGCACGCCGCAGCGCGATCCGTTTCGAAACCCAGCGCAGCGGAGGAAAAGGACATCCGCTGCTACGCTCCTGAATCCCACGCAAGAGGACCGCGCGCGGCAGTCACAGCCTCACAGGGCCGCTGCAGGCAGGCATGCCGCGTGCACAGCACAGGACATGCCCAGCGGCGCGCCCGCTGCCTGCCACCCTGGCTGCCTCGATGACCATCCGCGCTAGGCGGAGGCGGAGGCGGAGGCGGAGTGCAGGTGCAGCAGCGAGCCTGCGTGCGAGGGCAGGCCGCTGCATGTTGAGCCTGAAAGCGCCCTGGCCAGGAGCCCCCGAATGGCAAACCCCTCTATTGATGATCCGGCTGCGTGCCGCGCCTGTACGCGCTCCAGGCACGCCCACGCGCAAGATTGGGACAGCCGTTTTTGGCTTGAAACACGTTAGCTCAAGGCTGCTTGCCGTCCGATTTTTTTACATTTTAGTCATTTTTTTTTAAGTTTCTCACAAATATACCTTTGGATGAAATATTTTTTTAAAAAAATAGACCCTTAGTTCGGTGCTATTGATGCTGGCGCCGAGCTAATACATCTCGGCGCCAGCGTCCCTGGCGCCGAGCTCCTAGGCTCGGTAGGTGACATGGCAGGGCGAGCTCGGCGACGTAGATCTTGGCGTCGAGCTCCCTGCCATTTAACCTCGGCTCAACCTTCCTGTCCGAGCGTTCTTCCTCTTCTTTCTCCTCTCTCTCAGGTTTTTTTCTCTCTCCACTTCACCCTACCTCACGAATCGGCGTATTGGACCTTGGAAACTTTGATATTATAGTTGTGATGCCTAGCTGTTGCCACCAAATGAGAACATAGAAAGTGGTACTGCTTTGGCTTACCACAAGTGCACTTGAAATCTTGAAGAACAACCACATGTATCCTCGACTCTCGGACCTCGCCGTCGGACGTTGTACCGCCCCTATGGTTGACCTGATAAATCCCTATGGCGTGGTCAAAGCATGTAACCTCATGTGTGCCAGACTGCCAACCCTTTCTCTTGCCTTCTCTAGGTGTGCCTTTGGTTTCAGAGTTCATATCTCTCCATCACTCCACAACTGCAATGCATGGGCGTGTCTATCGTTGAACCAGGCTTCAAGCTTATAGAAGGTGAATTGAACGATTGCATTCACGGGCATACCACGTATCCCCGATAGCAACTTATTGAATGACTCCGCCATGTTGCTGCACTGAAACTCGTACCTCTATCCACCGGCGTCGTGAGCTCTCATCCATTTCTCCAAATCCCTCATCAAACTTGTGAGCCATTGTCTACCTTCTGTATTTGATGCGGTTCTGACCTACTCTAACTTTTCCTGAAAGTACTTGCCCTCAAGCTATCGAGCAGCCTCCTGGAACAGGTCAAAGTTACCTTTCACACCATCCTTACAGAGTAGATTCTCAGCAAGGTGCCGAGTACACCAACGATGGTGCAAAGGTACATACCTCTCTATCTGCTCTCGCACGGCATTAAGTATGCCCTGATGCCTATCAGATATGATGCCAACCTCCCTGCCAGGCCCAACCACGTATATCCGGACTAGCCTCAAGAACCCTTCCCAACTATCATTGTTCTCCTTCTCAACCAAAGCAAATGCTAAAAGAACCAACTTGTTGTTCGCGTCACAGGATATGACTATAAGAAGTGTGCCCTGGTATTTGCCAATCAAGAACATACCATCAATGGAGAAAATGGGACGACAGTGCCTAAAGGCCTCGACACACTAAGGGAAGCACCAGAAAGCACAGAAGAATATCTGCCTCCCATCCTTCTATGTATTTGATTTTGGGATGTACTCATAATACATGCCTGGATTCACTGCTTTGATTGCACTTGGTTTTGGAGCGGCGCGGGCGCAGGAGCAGGCGCGGTGGAGTGGTCGCGGCCGCAGCGCGGGCAAGGGCGCGGGAGCAGGCACGGTGGTGTGGCCGCGGGCACGGGTGCAAGCACGGTGGCATGGCCGCTGGCGCGGTGTGGGCAAGGGCACGGTGTGGGCGAGGGCGGCCGGTGGAGGCGCGAGCGGCGGCGGCGGCGAAGCTCAGCTCTGCTCTACTAGGGCGAGAGAGGGAGAGGAAGAGAGGCGCGGGGCCCATCGGTAATGAAGGCTCGTCGCTAGCCACTCTGGCGCCGAGCTCAGCACCAAGATCTACGATGTTGAGCTCGGCGCCAGAGTGACTGGCGCCAAGCTCCCTGCCATGTCACCTACTGTCGGTGTTTTGGACCGGGGGGTCCACAACCAACTAGCGAATTTATTCTGCGTGTTCCCGATTCCGGATGGTGATGCAAAGAGACACAAGGTTTATACTGGTTCGGGCAATTTATGCCCTACGTCCAGTCTGGGAGATTGATCTTGTATTCCTTGCACCGAAGTACTTGTAGTAGGGGGTTACAAGCTAGGTGAGAGAGGGAGCTAGTCCCAGGTCTCGGCGGGGAGTGATGTGGGCTGCTTGAGACGTTGCTCTCAAGCGGCAGGGAAGAGTGCGTGTTACAAGGTGCTTTTCTTCGTGAGAACCTCTCCCCCCTTGAAATGGCCTAAGCCCTTTCTTTTTATAGTTTGAAGAGAGGACAAGGGTAGTACATGTGCTAACTATACGACGTCATACGAACAGAGGCGGCGTGTCCGAGCCCTGTAGCCTGTTCCTATGGCGGTGTGGTCGTCGGAGTGGTCCGTCCTTGGAGCGTTGGGGCAACATGATGGTCACATCCGATCCTGTGCGTCATGGGAGCTCCAGGGCTGCCTCGGAGCGGGTGCGGCGGTCAGCGTGCGGGTCGCTGTGGATTGACTATGCGCGAGGCCGAGGCTCATTGGTGCCAAGGCCGAACCACGGTGGGGGGTCTCGGCAGACGTGAATCCCGAGATAGCTGAGACCTTGGCGTGGAGTGCCGAGGCCTAGAGGGAGCGGTCGATCTGGTACACTGATTTGGAGGCGATGATGACCCGAGCCTAAAGATGGCAACGGGCGTGGTGCCCGCGGATACTATCTTCTTACGCCCGCGCCCGCCAGCTAAATCCCTTGCCCGCGCCCGCGACCCGCCACGGGTAATAAACCACGCCCGTGCCCTCCATCCGCGGGCATGAAATGCCCGCGGGCATGCCCGTGTGCCCGCCAGTTTGAGCATATACATAAATCATAGTGTATTACAAGAGATACGAAGATACATATTCAGAACAAATCATGTATATATACATATATTTGCTTGTGGGTCCCACATGTCAGACCTGTGGAGCGGGTCTAGCGGATAAGCGGGCGAGGATAGCAAATTTCTTTGCCCGCGAAGAACTATCCTCTGGGTTCAGGATGGTGCCCGCACCCATGCCCATGGGCAAGAAGTGGTGCCCGTATCCTTGCCCATCGGGTTCCATGCCCGCGGGCATGCGGGCATTCTGTACCCATTGCCATCTTTACCCGAGCCAGACTTCCCATGCCGCGTTGTCTTCGGGGCGGGAATTGCAGGGCACAGTGCGGTGCGAGCGCTGATCGTGGGCACAGCGCCAGAATACAGTGGCCGGTAATCCCCGTCGTGCCCCGTCTCAGCCAGTATGACACTGATGCGACTTCTTGTCCCGTCGGCCACTCCATAGTATTGAGCCATCGTCTAGCTGAGATTGCGGGAGTGGTTGACGCATTAATAGGACGTGACATGCTGTCGGGAAGACTGGTCGAGGTGGGAGCGACGGGTTGTTGACAAGCCGGCCTCGAGCGATGCGAAGAATAACTGTCTTATTCAAGGCTGTTCGCACAGGGCCTCGAGCGAGATGGAGATTGGGCTCCTTGCCGAGACCTCTCGCGAGAGGCCTCGCGCGAGGCAGAGATTGCGTCAGGGCGCCGAGACCTCCCATGCGAGGCCTGAGGCGAAGCGGAGAGCCTGAATGGCTCGGACTGGGCTGGTGATGAGCTCATGGCTTACCTTCTAGCTTTATTGTTGATGGGATTTAAGTGACTCTTTTGGTGTACCCTCGGGGTACCCCGTTCTATGGTACCCGATAGTAGCCCCCAAGCCTCGGGGGGAGTGCGTGCACTCTCCCTGAGGGTTTGTCGAGACTTGGCTTGTAGCCGCTCCTGTAGGGATTGCATTTTGCTTCTTGAGGTTTCGGTGGGTGCGCGCGAGCGCACCCGCCGGGTGTAGCCCCCGAGGCCCTAGAGGAGTGGAGTCACTCCTTCAGGGGTTTTTTTGTGTTTTGAGTGAGGAGTTTTTATCGTATTTGCTGAACCCACAAGTGCGAGTTCAGGTCGTGGGGTTTCGGCAAGGTCGTAGGGAGAGCCCCCGAGCCTCTGCACGAAGTAAGAGGGCAGTCAGGGGTGCCTTTGATTTTTTGTGCGGCCCTCATGCTTTCTTTTCGCTTGGAAGGAGGGGTGGAATGTGCCAGGCTACCCTCGATGGGCACGAGCGGTGGCACTTCCGGTGAGCTGTTATCGGGTAAGTCCGAGTGGAGGCCCACACCCCATTCGCTAGGGGATGGCTAGTGGTCCGAAGACGCACTCCAAGGGTACCAGAGGGTTTCTCTAGTGGGTGCCGAGGCCGTTCGCTGGGCCCTGGTGGCTCGGTGCCTCCCTACGGAGGAATCCCATTCGGAGACCTCCCTGCCGGTCTTGGACACGACTTAGGATGCCTTGAGCAATCGTTTGCTCGGGCTTCAGCCATTCGTGGGCTCGCCCATAGTCGTCCTTGACTCTATTGCCCTAGGCGACTGTCGAAACCTCAGGGGGGCCAGCCTTCGAACCCCAAGACCGTAACAGGCTCGGTGCCCTTTATTGTATTTGTGACAAAACTTCTAGCGCGGGCTTAGGCCGCTTGTCTTTGTCTTGGGTGCAGGAGGAGCCCTCGAGCCTCCGCCCGAAGCGAGAGGGCGGTCAGGGGTCCCCTGGCTTTTTTGTTCGACCCTCACATATCCTTTTTGTTCGGATGGAGGGGTTGTTTGCCGATCCCATTCGGGTGCGAGCCTGGGCTGCTGGGTCTTGGCAAAGTTGCCAGAAGAGCCCCCTAGCCTCTGCACTGAGCGAGAGGGCCGTCGGGAGTTCCCCTGGCTTTTTATACGCCCCTCGCGCGTGAGGGTTTGTTTGCCGAGGCCCCTTTGGGTGCGAGCCTAGGTCGCAGGGTCTTGGCATATCTGTAGGAAGGGCTCTCTAGCCTCTGCACAGAGCAAGAGGGCCATCAGGAGCTCTCCTGGCTTTTTGTACGACCCTCATGCTTCCTTTTCGCTTGGAAAGAGGGGTTGTTTTGCCGAGCCCCCTCGAGTGTGAACTGGGGTCGCTAGGTCTTAGCAAGGTTACAGGAAGAGCCCCCTAGCCTCTGCACGGGGCAAGAGGTCCGTTGGGGGTTCCCCTGGCTTTTTTGTACGACCCTCATGCTTCCTTTTCGCTCGGAAGGAGGGGTGGAATGTGCCAGGCTACCCTCGGTGGGCACGAGCGTTGGCACTTCCGGTGAGCTGTTATCAGGTAAGTCCGAGTGGAGGCCCGTGCCCCGTTCGCTAGGGGATGGCTAGCGGTCCAAAGATGCACTCCAAGAGTACCGAAGGGTTTCTCTAGTGGGTGCCGAGGATGTTCGCTGGGCCTTGATGGCTCGGCGCCTCCCTATGGTGGGATCCCATTCAGAGACCTCCCTGCCGGTCTCGGACACGACTTAGGGCGTCCCAAGCGTTTCGCTTGCTTGGGCCTCGGCCCCATGTGGGCTCGCCCGCGGTCATCCCTGACTCTGTTGTCCTGGGGCAGCTGTCGAAACCCCTAGGGGCCCAGCCTTCGAACCCCTAGACCGTAATAGGCTTAGAGCCCGGTTCCTTCATCTGAAAGGAATAGGGTGGGGGGAATATCTCCCCCATCGGCTTGGCAACGGCTGGCGTGCCTTTTGAGGTGGTTTTCTAGGGAGATGAAACGATGCCTACTGCCGCCGCAATCGGGCGCGACGTGGTGGATGGGACGTAACTGTTCCCGCAATTAATGAGAAAAAGGTGGGCGCATGGGCGGTAAAATCGGATCAGGGTTAACCACGCCGGATCCAGGGGAAACTTCCCCGATTTCATCGCCCGTCCATTTCGCCTTCACCCTACATAAATACTCAAAGAGCCTCACCCCTCCTCACCTTATCTTGCCTGCGTTAGTTCTGCCTCCATCGAGCCATCGCTAGAGCAGCGGGTGCTGGGAAGAAGAAGGGAGAAAGCGAGCCAGGGAGAGAGCGAGAAAGAGAGAGAGAGAGAAACTCACCGCCGTATTCGATCCCTCCACCGCATCCATGGCCGGCGACATCATTGTCATTGAGGCGGACCCCTAGGATCCATCGGACGTCACCGAGGAGATGCTTCAATTGCTCGTCGACGGCGGACTCCTTCATCCAGTGACGGACCCCAACAGGCCAGAGTGGATCGCTCCGTCGGGCGAGCCGGAGCTGAGGCCTCACGATGGTTACGTCATGAGCTTCGTCTCCTTTCACGAGCGCGGCCTCGGCGTCCCGATGAATCGGTTCATGTGGGCGCTCCCGCACTACTATGGCGTGGAGCTCCACAACTTCAACCCCAACTCCATCGCACAGGTGGCCATCTTCGTTGCCGTCTACGAGGGGTACTTGGGGATTGCTCCCTATTGGGAGTTGTGGCTCCATCTCTTCCGGGCGGGGCATACCACTAAGCCGACGGGCACGTCGGGCACGAGGAAAGCGACGAGGGCCGACGGCTGCACTCTCCAAGTGCGCCAGGACCGCCAGCACCTCTACATCTCGGCCCAGCTTGCGTCATCCAATCACCGATGGTACACGAGCTGGTTCTTCCTTTGCAATGACGACGGAGGACTTCCCCCCTACACTGGGCAGATTGTGGGGAGCTGCCTAGAGAGGTGGAAGTATGGCATCCCGAGGGAGGATCAGCCCAAGCTGTAGCCGCTTCTGGAGGGGCTGGAGAGGCTACGGGGCCATGGCTTTACTACAGCTGTGGTCGTGGCTTGCTTCCACTGCGGGAGGGTGCTGCCGCTGATGGCTCGGCGGCGACGACTATTCGAGATGAGGCCAGGTGAGCCCAATGAGGGCATCCGGATGTCCTCCTCCACCCTTTCCGACGAGGAAATTCTTCGTCGGGTGGGGGAGACGATGGAGGCGACGCTGAGGGGTGGCAACCTGACCCCCATCGCGATGCGCCCATCATGGGGGTTCCTCTCACTGGTAAGTCATGCGATGCTGTAGCCCCCAAGCCTCCTCCATTTCTCCTACTTCTCGTTCCCTTATGTGCGTTCACCGTTTCATGCAGGGGATGAGGGACGTGCACGTCTCTCCGCCGCCCATTCCTAAGGACGTGAGGCGGCGGGCGATCAACCGGGCGCACGCCGAGGCACAGAAAAAGTGGAAGGAAGCCAAGGCGGCAAAGCGCACGAAAAAGATCCTCGCGCGTGAGGAACTGGACAAGTGCCGCCGTCAACAAAGGAAGGATGGCCTCCCGTTGGAGGAGTCCCCATTGCCGTCGATATCGACAGATGCCTCGGACGGGGATGACGAAGATGAGATGGGGCAAGGTCCCCTGGACCATCTCCCTGACGTAGTGGAGGTGGTGCCCGAGGCATTGGAAAGCAGCCCGGCACTCCCGGGAGGAGGAGGAGGAGGAGCAGACCCGGGGTCGGCAATTGCCCGCTCCGGGGCTGAGGCCGACACGCCCGAGGCGCGGGCATTGGGCAAACGCGCCGTCAGCCCGGTGGGCTCAGCGGCGGCGGTGGAACAAGTGGCGGCGGAGGCGATGCAACTGCCCCCGTAGAGGACCGAGGGGGCACTAGGGTCCGTTGAGGACCAACCGGCACCGATGGACACAGAGGCGATGCCTCTGCCGCCGCCACCATCTTTACGGACGAGGGTCGCCATGGCAAAGCGGTTGCCGCCCCACTCGAGGTAGGTGTATTTTTGGTGAGGTCGCAGTGCCTTCCGTTCGTTCTTTTGTCTTGTACTGACCCTATGATCATCTTGTCCTTAGCCAGAAGCGGCCTACGGAAGTGCCTACCTTGGCGCCCCTTAAAGCACTCAAGGTTAACCCTAGCTCCACCGCCCACTAGGTGGCGGAGGCACAAGCCGCCCTGCATCGTGGCGCGGCGTCGGTGAGGGCCAACCCAAAGGAGCCAGCCACTCAAGGAGGGGCTACCGAGGTGGCCCTAACACAGGAAGGGGAGGCAGCGCCTCCGCCCCACGATGGCGAGGCCCGTGGGTCAGATGCGGCCGAGGTCCCCTTGGCCGCCGAGACCACCGGGACCGAGGTCCTCTTGGTTTCACAGGCCGGGGCGACAGAGACTGTGGCGCCCAGTACCATCGAGGCCGCTGCGGCGGGCACCGGAGCCCTCACGACCGCCGAGGCCACGATGGCGGAGGCCGGACCCCCGAGACCACCGAGGCCACGATGGCGGAGGCCGGAGCCCCTGGGACCACCGAGGCCACGATGGCAGAGGCCGGAGCCCCTGGGACCACTGACGCTGATGCGATCATGGCAGGGCTGCCAGCCCAGGAAATGGAGATGAAGGCGGTGGAGGCCTTGGCGGCACCCTTGGTTCAGGGCCTGCCGCCGTTGCGAGAGAGCGCCCGGGAGGTGGAGATTCTTCCGATTTCTTCCGACGATACTTTCCAAGTGCAGGAGATGGTCGGTGCCGAGGTGGCTGGTGTCATGGAATAGCCGGTTCCAACCCTGG
Organism: Miscanthus floridulus; assembly: GCF_019320115.1. Lineage (NCBI taxonomy): Eukaryota > Viridiplantae > Streptophyta > Magnoliopsida > Poales > Poaceae > Miscanthus > Miscanthus floridulus. Next base: position 105,755,005 of record NC_089582.1, on the reverse strand, counting down.
GCGAGGGAAGCTCAGCCCTCGTGCAGGTGCGACCCGAGCCCTATGGGTGGAACCACCCGCGTGTCCTATGGCAAAGCCGGGATGATCCTGAGGCAAAGCCTCTATTTGCCCTCGAGGACGCGGCCGAGGGTGGTCATTGGGACACGTTCGAGCAGTACCGCCAGCTGGCGGAGCGGTCTCTACGGACGGCGCTATCTGTGGTGGCCAATGATCTGCCCAGAGTCGCCCAGGTTCGTGCTTTCTTTTCCTATGCGGTGGTCTTTTTCCGAGTTTTCTTTGTGGGGATTGACCCTTGTTCTATTTTCCCTAGGAGCTCGAGGCCTGATCTTTTGGGAAGTCGGTCTTCCTTCGCTGGGAGAGGGATGTCTAGGACCAGCTTCAGCGGCAGAAGGGCCTTCTTGCAGGCGCCAACGAGCTCCTGTCGGCGCAGAGCGCAGAGGTGGAGGACCTCCGCCTTCGTTATGCCGACGCAAAGGTCGAGGCAGCCATGGCCTAGGAGCAGCTCGCCCCTCTGGCGGCGCGGGTCAAGGAGTTGGAGGAGGAGCTCACCTGCGCGGCCAGTGATCGGGATGCCTTCAGGTCTCGAGCCGTTGAAGCTACGGCCTCGGCCACAGCTCTTGCGGGGCAGCTAGGGGTAGAACAGAATGCACATCAGCTGACGAAAGGCGCTTTGGATGAGGCCCTTGCAGCGGCTGAGGCCTCACGAACCGAGGCTATGGTTTAGAGGGAAAGGCCGAGGGTGAGTCATAATCCCTTCGTTTTACTTGCTTTTTCTTATGTTCGTTCCCTAACTTCCTCGTGTGACATAGAGCTGGGGAGTGAAGCTTCTAGGGCGGCCGAGGCTTCTCGGGTCAAGGCTCAGCGCCTGAAGGAGAAGGCCGAGGCCTTTTGGGTCGAGGCCCAACACTAGGAGCTTAAGGCCAAGGGTGAGTTCCATAGGCTTCCGTCCCTATTTAGCTTGCTTTTTCCCCTTGCTCAACCCTGTTCCATTTTTTGTGGTGTAGAGTCGGAGGCGGAGGTTACCCGAGCAGCCGAGGCTTCTACCGCAGTGCAGACGGTGCTCGGGACCGAGATCGGGGAGCATGAGGCGCTGAAGAGTGCCGCCCGTGCCACCTGCGAGGCCCTGGTGGTTGAGGGGGTTCAGTCAGGTAGCTCCCTTGGGAGCCGTCTGATTGCGCTGAGCGGTCAAGTGCATGAGCGGCTCCGAGGAGCGCTGCATATGGGCGTCAAGCATGCACTGGCCGTCATTGCCTCGCACTACATTGGTGTCGACCTTTAAGCCATCAGCGATGGCTACGTCTTGCCTGGTGGTGACGATGAGGCCGACGAGGTGGTGACGAAGCTGTTGGAGGTGGCGGAAGGCCCTGGCACATCGTTGGCTATGTTGTTTGAAGAGGAGGTGGTCCCTCCCCCGCCGTCTGTCGATGCTAGAGGTGCTGAGCCTTGACCTAGGCCGAAGCGGCCATGTAAATAGAGTAGGAATTAACTATGCATCGTAACGTTTGTGGCCGTGGAAGCCTTTCTTTGGAAGTATTCGTGTTTCTTTAATTGTTTGTCTTGTATTTCCAAGTCTCTGCCCTCTTGTTGTCTCCGATCTGATTTCTTTGCAAAAAAACTCTTTGGAGCCTAAGCCATCCTCGGGGTGAAAGGTGGTGAGGGAGCGCCATAGCTCGGAGGCTTAGGCCGTCTCACAACTCAACTGGCCTTCTGGTCCTGAGATGAGCTTTTGGTCCTTGGGTTTTCCGCAACCGATTCGTCAGAGCGTGCTAGAGGGTTTGGCATAGGAATTTTTTTGAAAAACGACTAAAAAATGGCGCGTGGGACTTTAGGGGGAATCCCCCATCTAGCCCCCAAGGGAGATTCGGTTCTACGGAGGCAGAGATGAGTCTCCCTTATAGTGTCAGCGTATTGCCGAGACCATCGATAGGCTCGGGGAATTTCTCAAAAAATTAGAACAACTAAAAAATGGGTTTCAATTGTATTCCGAGAAACAATATATACAATGTTTGGAATTTTAAGGATAAAAGCGACGTAGCTGTTCTATGTTCCAAGCATTGGTGAAGACTTCGCCCTTTTTGTTGGCTAGCTTGTAGGTCCCGGGCTTCAGCACTTGGGCCATGATGTACGGTCCTTCCCATGGTGGGGTCAGCTTGTGGCGGCCCTTGTTGCTCTGTGCTAGCCTCAACACCAGGTCGCCTACCTTCAAGTCTCGGCCTCAGGCGCGCTGGGCCTGGTAGCGCCGTAGGGTCTGCTGGTATTTAGCTGAGTGCAGTAGCGTGATGTCTCGGGCTTCCTCCAGTTGGTCGAGGGCGTCCTCTCGGGTGGGGCGATTGCTTTGTTCGTTATAGGCCTGTAGCTTTAGGGAACCATATTTCAAGTCAGTGGGGAGGATGGCCTTGGCCCATAGACTAGGAAGAAAGGCATGAACCCCATGGCTCGGCTTGGGGTGTTCCTCAGGATCCAGATGACCGATGGGAGTTCAGCGAGCTATTTCTTGCCAAACTTCTTCAAATGGTTGTAAATTCTTGGCTTGAGGCCTTGTAGGATCATGCCGTTGGCACGTTCTACTTGGCCATTGGTCCTTGGGTGTCCTATGGCCGACCAGGCCATACGGATGTGGTGGTCATCGCAAAACGTCAAGAATTTTTTGCTGGTGAACTGTGTCCCGTTGTCGGTGATGATGGTGTTAGGGACCCCAAACCTGTGGATAATTTCAGTGAAGAACAACACTGCTTACTCGAATTTGATTTGATTGATCGGACGAGCCTCGATCCATTTGGAGAACTTGTCAATTGATACTAGTAGATGGGTGTAGCCCCCGGAGGCCTTTTGCAGAGGCTCGACCATGTCGAGCCCCCACACGGCGAATGGCCACGTGATGGGGATGGTTTGGAGGGCTAGGGCCGGGAGATGTGTCTGCCGAGCGTAGTACTGGCATCCTACATAGGAGCGTACTAGCTTGGTGGCATCGGCGACCGCTGTCGACCAGTAGAACCCTTGGCGGAAAGCGTTTCCCACGAGCGTCCGAGGCGCCGCATGGTGCCCACAGGCCTCTGCATGCAAGTCCCAAAGCAGGGCTCGGCCTACTTCGGCGGTGATGCATCGTTGAAGGACACGGAGGGACTTCGCTGTACAATTCATCATTGCAGAGGACGTAAGTCTTGGCTCGGCACGTAAGCCGTCGGGCTTCGGTCCTATCACTAGGAAGCTCCCCCCGATCAAGCCAATCAAGGAATAGGATTCACCAATTCGCGTCTTGGTCAGTCTGGGGAGCTTCGGTGTTGACTTCCATGACCTCATGCTTGGTCGAGAGAGTCTTGGCAGCAGAGGGGGCGCCGAGCCCCATCGTGGGTTTGATAGGTGGGCCCTCCTCTGTTACCAAGGTGTAGTCAACGGAAGGTTTGTAGAGGTCCCTGGCAAAGATGTTCGGGGGGACCAGAGCTCGGGTCGAGGCCATCTTTGCCAGTTCATCGGCGGCCTCGTTGTACTTCCGCACGATGTGGTTTAGTTCGAGACCGTCAAACTTGTCTTCTAGGCGACGTACCAACTTGCAGTAAGCCTCCATTTTAGGGCCGAGGCAGTTTGACTCCTTCATGACTTGATCGACGACGAGCTGCGAGTCGCCCCGGACGTCGAGACGCCATACCCCAAGTTCGATGGTGACTTACAAGCCGTTGACGAGGGCCTCGTACTCAGCCACGTTGTTAGAGGTGGTGAAGTGGAGCCGCACCATGTAGCGCATGTGTACTCCGAGGGGCGAGACGAAGAGGAGACCCACGCCTACCCTGGTCTTCATCAGAGACCCATCGAAGTACATGGTCTAGCATTCTGTCTAGATTTCAGTAGGTGGTAATTGGGTGTCGGTCCACTTAGCCATAAAATCGGCCAAGACCTGAGACTTAATTGCTTTTCGAGGCGCAAAAGTTAAGGCTTCCCCCATAAGCTCAACGGCCCACTTGGCTATCCTGCCTGAGGCTTCCTGGTTATGGACTATCTCTCCCAAGGGGAAAGATGATACCACAGTCATTGGGTGAGACTCGAAGTAGTGACATAGCTTGCGCCGGGCCAAGACTACGGCATAGACCAGCTTCTGGATGTGGGGGTAACATGTTTTGGTCTCAGAGAGGACTTTGCTGATGAAGTAAATAGGTCATTGGGTGGGTAGAGCATGCCCCTCTTCCTTCCTTTCTACTACTACGGCAGCACTGACCACTTGGGTCGTTGCGACGACGTAGAGTAAGAGGGCCTCATCCCTGGTCAGGGGTACCAGGATGGAAGGATTTGTGAGCAGTGCTTTGAGTCTATCGAGGGCTTCTTCGGCCTCGGGGGTCCAAGAAAAGCGCTCGGATTTTCTCAAGAGTTGGTATAGAGGCAAGCCTTTTTCGCCGAGGCACGAGATGAAGCGGCTTAGGGCCGTAAGGCATCCCATGACCCTTTGCACTCCTTTGAGGTCTTTGATTGGTCCCTGCTGGTTACGGCCGAGACCTTCTCTGGGTTGGCTTCGATGCCACGTTCCGAGACTATGAATCCTAAGAGCATGCCTTGGGGGACCCCGAACACACACTTCTCAGGATTGAGCTTGATGCCCCTCTCTCTGAGGCACTTGAAGGCTAACCTCAAGTCATCGACGAGATCCTTGGCCTTTTTGGTCTTGACCATGATGTCATCCACATAGGCCTCAACGGTTTGCCCAATGTGGTCACCAAAGACCTAGGTCATGCACCGCTAGTATGTGGCCCCTGCGTTTCTGAGGCCAAAAGGCATAGTCACGTAGCAGTACATGCCGAATGGGGTGATGAAAGAAGTCACAAGCTGGTCGGATTCTTTCATCTTGATTTGATGGTAACCAGAATATGCATCAAGGAAAGATAGGGTCTTGCACCCCGCAGTGGAGTCAACGATCTGATCGATTCAGGGTAATGGGAAGGGGACTTTTGGACAGGCTTTATTCAAACCGGTGTAGTCTACACACATCCTCCATTTCCCATTTTTCTTTCTAACTAACACGGGGTTAGCTAACCACTCTGGGTGGGACACTTCCTTGATGAACCCGACCGCCAAGAGTTTCTGCACCTCCTCATCGATGGCCCTACGCTTTTCCTCATCGAATCGGTGCAGGCGTTGCTTCACTGGTCTAGAGCCAGCCCGGATGTCCAAGGCATGCTCGGCGACCTCCCTCGGTATGCCCGGCATGTCCGAGGGACTCCATGCGAATATGTCGGCATTCGCACGGAGGAAGTCGATGAGCACAGCTTCCTATTTGATGTCGAGGGTGGCGCTGATCCTCAGCGCCCAGTCGTCGGGGCAAGCGGGGTCGACCGGGACGAGCTTGATGGCCTCCGCGGGCTCGAACACCCCTACATGACACTTGGAGTCAGGCGCCTCGCCACTAAGTTGGTCGAGGTTGGCGATGAGGGTCTCGGCCTCCGTGAGAGCCTCGGCGTACTCGATGCACTCGATGTCGCAGTCGTATGCATGTTCGTACGTGGACTCAATCGTGATGATACCGCTGGGGCCTGGCATCTTGAGCTTGAGATAGGTATAGTTGGGGACTACCATGAACTTGGCATAGCACGGCCACCCCAGGATGGCGTGGTAGGTTCCCCCGAACCCGACCACCTCGAAGGTAAGGACCTCCTTGCGGTAGTTGGAGGGGGTGCCAAAGCAGATGGGAAGGTCGATGCGCCTGAGGGGTCGCGTGCGTTTCCCTAGCACGATGCCATGGAAGGGTGCGGCGTCACCTCGGAGCCTCGATCGATCAATCTCCAAGAGCTCTAGGGTGTTGGCGTAGAGGATATTGAGGCCGCTGCCTCTGTCCATCAACACCTTGGAGAGTCGGGTGTTGCCGATGATCGAGTCGACAACAAGTGGGTACTGCCCGGGATTTGGAACATGGTTGGGGTGGTCATCTCGATCAAAGGTGATCGTCTCCCAAGACCAGTCGAGGTACCGGGGAGTGGCCACCTTGACCGAGAAGACCTCTCGGCGTTCCCTCTTTTGCTGCCGCACCGTAAGGCACGCCGAGGCTCCGTCGAAGATCATGAAGGCGTTGTGTACCTCGGGGAACCTGTTGTCCTTGTCATCGTCCTGGTCGCCAGCACCCTTCTGCTTGGTGTCATCGTCGGGGAGCCCGAGCCTGGCGTAGTAACACCGTAGCATGGAGCAATCCTCGAGGGCGTGTTTTACCGGGCCTTGGTGGTACGGGCAGGGTTTCTTAAGCATGTCGTTGAAAGGTCTGGGGCCCCTAGGGCCTCGGGGATTCTTGCGTTCTGCGGCCGCGACTAGATCGGCCTTAAGGATGGCCCACTTCCCCTAGCGATCCTTTTTCTTTCTTTTGGGGATGCGGGGAACCGAGGCCTTGGGGGCCTCATCCCTCCGCTTCCCCTTGGCGTCGTTCTCGAAGAAGATGGCCCCTACAGCCTCTTCGCCCGAGGCGAAGTTCGTGGTGATGTCGAGGAGCGCGGCACGTTCCGGCCTAATTCTCGAACCAAGTCTCGGCAGGTGGTGCTAGAGAGAAAAGCCTGAACGATCTCTAAATCGTCGACGCTGGGCAACTCGGTGCACTGTTTAGAGAAGCGCCGGATGAAGTCTCGGAGAGACTCGTCTAGTTTCTAGCGACAGCTCTTAAGGTCCTAGGAGTTTCCAGGGTGCACGTATGTGCCTTGGAAATTCCCGACGAAGATCCTAACCAAGTCGCGCCAGTCGTGGATCTGAGAGGGAGGAAGGTGCTCGAGCCAGGCTCACGTCGAGTCTGATAAGAGCAAGGGGAGGTTGCGGATGATGAGCAGGTCATCGTCCGTGTCGCCTAGCTGACAAGCCAGGCGGTAATCAACGAGCCAGAGCTCGGGGTTGGTCTCACCGCTATACTTGGTGAGGTTGGCTGGCTGGCGAAACTGGGCTGGAAACTGAGCATTGCGGATGGCTCTGCTGAAGACTCAGGGGCCGAGCGGTTCGGGAGAAGGACTGTGGTCCTCTTCATTGGCATAGCGGCCGCCCCGATGCGGATGGTAGCCCTAGGCGGGCCCCTCGCTATCGTGGCGCCGCCGTCGACCGACCACCTCATGGTCGCCCTATGCCTCATGATGGTTATTGAGGCGGTCGTGGACCGGGGGGACCCTGTTGATGGTTGGCGCCCGAGCGGGCTTGAGACGAACCGAGGCCTCTCTATCCTGCCGATGTAGTGCTGAGGGGAGGTCCGAGACAGCACTGTGCCGCCAAGAGATGGAACTCTCGGCCTGCTGCACCGTGGTGATCTCGAGGAGATCCCGGAGCTCACCGCGAACCCGTCATCCCTTCGTGGAGGGTTCGGGCATCGCGCGCACTAGCATCGCCGCAGCCATGACATTCTGGCTGGCGCGATTGAAGGTTGGGGGACGATCTCCCCCTTCGTCATCGTTGATGCGGTGGTGCACGTCGTGAGCCCATCGTCGGGCTCCTCCGCCGTCAGCATGGCCCTGCTGCTCCTGCTCGAGAGTGTTTCGGAGCTGTTGCAGAAGGAGTCGATCTTGCTCGACCTTGGCCTAAAGCTCACGGAGCTGCTCTAGGTCCGGGCATCGAAATTGTCCGAGGGCAAGGTTCTTGTTCCGTGCTGCCGGTGGGACAATGCATGAAGGCATGGCATCGCTCGTTCCCTAATGAAGTAGAGTGCGGTTGTCTACCCCCTCGTCCTCGTCGCCCGTGCTTGGCATCCCAAGTCCAACGTGGAAGCACTCACGAGAGGGATCGTAAGTACCTTCGTCGTCAAAATCAGAGTAGCCAAAGCAATAGTCACTTGCAGCCAAGAAGTGACGCATGGTTTTGTGGTCATGGAGGTCAGAGAAATCCGCTCCGGCCCATGCCTCATCCTCCTCTGAGGAGTCGGCGTGGGTATGGGTTGACGTGGTGGTGTCGAAGTCGAAAGCGAAGCGCTGGAGGCGCTCCAAGAGATCCACGTGAGCGGAAGCGTAGGCATAAGCATAAGAGGTGGTGGCATTTCTCAACCCGAAGGGGTATGGAGATGGTGCCGTCGCCGAGCTCTGCTACGCCGGAGTTGGCTCTTCAGGTAGTGGTGGAGCGGAGCTTGATGTCGGGGCGTCGCCGGGTGCCACCGACATTTTTCCCTTGTCCAGGCTCAGGCTAGACAGATCCCCAACTAGAGACCCTGCGCCAACAGCTGGTCGTAGGATACCGGCGGAGGGCGGCGAGTCGCCCTGGGTTCACGTAGCATCGGGGTGATTCTGCTCGCGTCGTGCCCGGCGAGAGCGGTCGCCCGGGCGCCGCCTGCGCCTGGGCTGCCGATGCGTGACGTCGTCGTCGGTAGGCGGGGCTCGGGGTGTGAGAAGTACCATGTCGTACCCGTGCCCTAGAGACATGAACTCCAGGCTCCCAAACCACACCACCGTGCCGAGATGCAGCGGTCATACGGGGTCTGCCATTCGGAACTTGTTGGGATGACAAAGCTGACACGCAGATGCTAACAGAGGCGACGTGTCCGAGCCTTGTAGCCTGTTCCTATGGCGGTGTGGTCGTCGGAGTGGTCCGTCCTTGGAGCGCTGGGGCGACGTGCTGGTCACATCCGATCCTGTGCGTCATGGGAGCTCCAGGGCTGCCTCGGAGCAGGTGTGGCGGTCAGCGTGTGGGTCGCTGTGGATTGACTGTGCGTGAGGCCGAGGCTCGGTTGGTGCCGAGGCCAAACCGTGGTGGGGGGTCTCGGCAGACATGAATCCCGAGATAGATGAGACCCTGGCGTGGAGTGCCGAGGCCTCGAGGGAGCGGTCGATCTGATACACTGATTCGGAGGCGATGATGACCCGAGCCAGACTTCCAATGCCGCATTGTCTTCGGGGCGGGAATTGCGGGGCACAGTGCGGTGCGAGCGCTGATCGTGGGCACAACGCCAGAATACAGTGGCCGGTAATCCCCGTCGTGCCCCGTCTCAGCCGGTATGGCGCTGATGCGACTTCTTGTCCCGTCGGCCACTCCGTAGTGTTGAGCCGTCGTCCAGCTGAGATTGCGGGAGTGGTTGACGCATTAATAGGACGTGACATGCTGTCGGGAAGACTGGTCGAGATGGGAGCGACGGGTTGTTGATAAGTCGACCTCGAGCGATGCGGAGAATAGCTGTCTTATTCGAGGCTGTTCGCACGGGGCCTTAGGCGAGGCGGAGATTGGGCTCCTTGCCGAGACCTCTCGCGAGAGGCCTCGCGCGAGACAGAGATTGCGTCAGGGCACCGAGACCTCCCGTGCGAGGCCTGAGGCGAAGCGGAGAGCCTGATGGGCTCGGACGGGGCTGGTGATGAGCTCATGGCTTACCTTCTAGCTTTGTTGTTGATGGGATTTAAGTGACTCTTTTGGTGTACGCTCGGGGTACCTCGTTCTATGGTACCCGACACCTACCGAGCCCAGGAGTTCGGCGTCAGGGACGCTGGCGCCGAGACGTGTTAGCTCGGCGCCAGCATCAATGTCGTCGAGCTAAGTGTCCATTTTCTGAAATCTTTCGTCCAGGGGTCTATTTGTGAGAAACTTTTAAAAAAATGCTAAAATGTAAAAAATTCGGGCTTGCCGTTCCGATCGTGGGCGGCGCGTCCATGGCTGTGTCGTGCAACAGGAGCTCGACCAACTGTTATTTGGTGGGACCACGGAGACGTTGGTTCTCGATCCACCAGTGACGGTAAAACAGACTCTATCAGTGTGTTCGTTTTGGCTTATTCGCTCGTATCTGACTTATAATCCATGGCTTAAATAGTATTTTTCTCTCACACCAAACCAGTCAGTAGTACTTTCAGTCATGGCTTATAAGCCAAGTCAGTCGAAACAAACAGGCTGATATATGTTTCCTTGAATCCATTTTTTTTCCAATTTCTCGGCTCAGCTTTACCTACTGCCAAGATCAATGCAAGGAGAGGAAGGGATGATTCGACTAAATCCTTAAGTTGGATTCTTTTGTTTCAACGTGCAATAATCTTACCTACTGTGTATTAGAGTCCTTAACTTAATTTCTCTCAGATAGAAACTCCTTTAGGCACCACTATAATTTCGAGACATCAAAATCAATGGTTTATATTAATCTAATTTTAAAACAATTAATTGAGTCTTTATTTAACACTTTCTATTTCATACCGAAATATGTTTCCTTAAATTATTTTAAATTTCAAATTGGACATCGACTCTATAATTAACTATATTACTAAACAATTCGTATCGAATCAAACTATTGATTTTAGCTAATGTTTTGTTATAATTTTAGTTACTTATTAACTGAATTCGAGGTGAACAGTTTACTTTAATCTACTCCTAGACCATTAGATAATCATAAATTTAATATTATTATTTATTATTTTATTATTATTATTATTATTATTATTATTATTATATTATTATATTATTTATTATTATTATTATTATTATTATTATTATTATTATTATATTATTATTATATTATATTATTTTATTATTATTATTATTATTATTATTATTATTATATATTATTATTATTATTATATTATTATTATTTATTTTATTTTATTATTATTATTATTATATTATTTATTATTATTTTTTATTCTTATTATTATTATTATTATTATTATTATTATTATTATTATTATTCTTCTTATTCTTATATTATTTTATTCTATTATTATTATTATTATTATATATTATTATTTATTATTATTTATTATTATTATATTATTTATTATTATTATTATTATTATTATTTTATTATTATTATTATATATTATATTTATTATTATTATTATTATTATTATTATTATTATTATTATTATTATATATTATTATTATATATAACAGGATATCAATACATTGTAACTGTTATCTTATCTGTCATCAAACTTTTTTTATTCAGTTCAAAAAAACTTTTTTCATTCTTGGAACTTTGACATTTGGTCTTTTCACGTTCTAAGGATGTTGACTTCTTTCATTCTTGGAACTTGGACATTTGGTCTTTTCATGTTCTAAGGATGTTCCAGTTGTCTTGACATAAAGAAAGCAAACCTTCAATACTTGGTCTTTACTGTACGGATCTGATCCCATTTTCCACGAGGAATGTTCTAAACATTTCTTTACGGGAATTTAAATTCCACTATCTGCAGCTTGCCACGGCCAAATCGCTTGCAAGCAAGACTGCCACGACAGGCAACGAACATGCAACTCGGGATACATACCATAAGCAAGGTCGTCACCATCCAGATCCATATCTTAGGAGTTTACGGTATTACGATCATACTTAGAGTTTTCGATGCACATTACATCCACCTCAATTCATTTGTGTTATAGTGGATTAAAATAATAAATAATTAATTTTGTTTTAATGTCATAAATGTTTTTGTATTTATCTATAAACTTGGCCACAGCTAAAGAAATCTCACTTGGTGTCGGGTTCATAAACCCGGGGTCCCTCATGGACCAGCTTCACAACCAAAGGCTCGGGCCAGCAGACGATGTTGCGAACGACGCACAAACTCCTGGGTCGGCACAAATACCTAAAAAATAGGCCAGAAGGGCAATCCAATCTCTGACCAGAAGGCCTCGCTAAGGAGGAACAACGCTCGCTTCCGACTTCGGCCCGCCTCTCCGACCAGAAGGCCTGGCCAAGGAGGAACAACGCTCGCTTCCGACTCCAGCCCGCCTCTCCGACCGGAAGGCCGGCCAAACACCGCTTTCGACTCCGACCCGTGTCTCCTACCAGTGACGCACCTAACCCCTGCTTATAGCTCTTCTCCGGCTGACGCAGTCGGGCCAACTAGGACCAACCGACCGGGGACGCCCGCTCGGTGAGGACCAATAAACAAATGGAGCAAGTAAGGAAGGGCACTCAAGTCAACCGTAATACCGAGGACCATACCCTGTACACCTGTAGGACAATACCAACAGGACATGTCAGAAGAGTACCCTACAACCTTCCAAGCATGTCAGAACCCAAACAGTGTTGTGGGGCGCCGACATTTGCCGTACAGTGTTGTGGGCGCCCGCAACCTCCCATACCAGACGAACACGGTAAAACCTCTTGCATGCCTCTAGGCATCAACAGTATGGCAGGCACCGACGTCTGTCATATCAGAAGAAGACGACGCAACCTCCCACATGCATCTAACATTAACATGTTATGGGCGCCTACAATCATCTTATATCCGACGACGTGGACAACAAGACTTAGCATATGTACACTCTCTCTCACACAGACTTGTAAGCCCATCATTTTCTTCTATAAAAGGAGATGCGCTCTCTCCTAAGAGAATCAGTCCACAAACAACCCGAACAACACAAACGATCCGAACGACCAAGGATCCCAACGAACAATATACGTTCGAACACTTAGCACATAGCGGAGCTTTCGTCACTCTCGGCCCTTCAAACCAGAGTCCGACCGGACCTCTTGTACCCCCATCTTTCACCCTTCCGTTTGTAACTCTACAGCAAACTTCGAGCACCTGAGCTCAGGAATAAAGTCACCGACCGACTCGACCTGGACGTAGGGCACGTTGCCTGAACAAGTATAACCATGTGTCATTGAGTGCTAGGCCACATCCGATCACAATGTACGGCAAAACTATAAGTATTTACGTGTTGGTCATTTTCTGCACCGACACTTAGAATAAAGCTAAATGATTTGCAATTTGGATCATCTTGACATTAGGTGGTGGTGGCACGGGCATGGTGGACAACGAGGTGTGGGCGGCAGCGAGTGCAGCAGGAGCGACAGGTGGGGTGCGGCCCCATTTTTTTTAATTTTAATCAATTTTCACCATCGGTTTCCATCCGGGCCATGCTGAATATGATTATCACCACCTACTTTCACCGTCATAGCATGAAATGGCTGACAGTGATGAGGATAAATTTATGAACTAGCCGTGGCAATCTTTGTGTAGTACTCCCTTCTTTCTCTCCAATAAGGACGCATATGGTAAGAATGAGAAGCCCTATCCCTCTTTTACACTCGCAGTCATTGGCTGCAGGTGTCTTCTCTCTCTCTCTGGTGAGGCCGCTAGTGGCAAGAAGGAGACGTCTCATCTCTCATTTACAGTTGAGCAACTTTTTAGGTTTAGTTTGCTAGATTTAGTCTAAATAAATCTAAGAAGTTGTTATTCAGGGAGTCGATTTCATCAGTAGGAGGTTAGTTTGTGGTTACTACTTGCAAAGGCAAGGGTGCTCATGAGCACTCCCCGTGACGATGTTGATATTAACTCCGAATCATCAACCTTATTGTTGATGCCTATGGAGAATAAATCAAATCAGGAGTCCAACTTGATGGATCAAGGGTTAGTAGGAGGTTAACTTGTGGTTACTATATGCAAGGGCCAAAGTGCCCATGGGCACTCCTCGTGGGTCGTGGTGAGATGGATATTAACTCCGAATGATCGACCTCATTGTTAATGTTCGTGGAGAACAAATCACACGTCCAACTTGATAGATCAAGGGTTGAAGGTGTTGAATCTATGCGGACCACATATGTACCCGATGATTTAACCATGGATGTGAAGGGTCGAGATGGCGACTAGAGGGGGGTGAATAGTCTTTTCTAAAACTTAATCACGTCGGCTAACCGATACAAATGCGGAATTTAAACTAACGGTCTAGCCAAGACTACACCCCACTATATATGTTCACTAGCACCTTGCAAAGATAACAATTATGCAACAAAGGTGCCGGGCTAGTTAGAGCTCTCCTAAACAATTCTAGGAGCAAGGTTACACAAACCTATGCCACTAGTACTTTAAGCAACAAGGGAGCTCCTACACATGCTAGTAAGCAAAAGCACAAAGCTAACTAAGCTCACTAGCAATGCTCAATAATAAGGCAACCAATGCCTAATTAGAGAGCGCAAAGACTTAGCTACACAAACTAAGCAATGTGACTAACAAGGTTACTAAAACTAAATTAGCCACGCAAGGAAGCTACTTCTATGCTACACAAGCAAGAAGGTAACTAGCAAGCTACACAAGCTATCTAATTACAAGAGCAACTATACAAGCTTAATATGTATAAAAGTAATTGCAAGCTTGTATAATGGGGATGCAAACCAACGGGAAGAACAAGGTTGACATGATGATTTTTCTCTCGAGGTTCACGTGTTTGCCAACACGCTAGTCCCCGTTGTGTCGACCGCTCACTTGGTGGTTCGGTGGCTAATTAGCATCACCCGCTAAGCCCGCACGTCGGGCGCCGCAAGAACCTACCCCTTGAGTGAGGGTAGCTCAATGACACGCTTTACTAGAGTTGCTCTTCGCGGCTCCCGCGGGGCGAGCACAATGCCCCTCACAAGCTCTTCTCCGGAGCACCGCATAAGCTTCTTGCGGGCTTCCACGGAGACCACCACCAAGCCGTCTAGGAGGTGGCAACCTCCAAGAGTAACAAGCACCACCGGCTTACAACTCGATCACCTAGTGCCACTCGATGCAACCTCATGATGCAATCGCACTAGAATCGCTCACTCACACAATCGAATGATCACTATCAAGTATATGTGTGATGGAGGGCTCCCAAGCACTCACAAGCATGGACACTAAGTCCCTTGAGGTGCTCAACACCAGCCATGGCCGAGGGACACTTCTATTTATAGCCCTAAGGGCTAAACTAGCCGTTACCCCTTCACTGGGCAACGGTCGGGCCGACCGGATGCTCCGGTCGTGTTGATCGGACGCTGGACCTCAGCGTCCGGTCGCTCGCAGACGACCACGTGTCCCGATTCCAACGGTCACTTGACCTGGCCGGACGCTCCAGCTTCAACTGACCGGACGCTGAACCCCCAGCGTCCGGTCGTTTCCAGTAAGCTCCCGAGCATGACCGGACGCGTCCGGTCGAACGCGATCGGATGCAGCCAGCGTCCGGTCACTCTCCAGCTACTGCTACACTCCACGTCAGTGCGACCGGACGCAGCCTGCCAGCGTCCGGTGCATTCAGATCCAGCGTCCGGTCAGTTGACCGACGCCAGCATCTTCTCCATTCTCTTCACCCTTGCTCAAGTGTGCTAACCACAAGAATTTGCATCCGGCGCAATAGAAAATAGGCATTCTATTTTCCCAAAAGCGCCGAATGTGTAAACACCACCTCCTGCGCCGAATGTGTAAACACCACCTCCCGAATGTGTAAACCCAAACCCATCTCACCCCTGCAAACACCACCTCCTTTGTAAATGTGCCAACACCACCAAGTGTACACCAACATGTGTAAGTGTGTTAGCATTTTCACAATCATTTCCCAAAGGATGTTAGCCACTCAACTTGCCACGCCACTCGATCCTAGCGACAATGCAAAGTTAGATCACTCGAGTGGCACTAGATGACCGATATGCAAACAAGTTTGCCCCTCTTGATAGTACGGCCATCTATCCTAAACCCGACGCTCGCCACCAGCCGCTCGCTGCTGCCGCGTGCCGCCCCCCGCGGCCCCACACCCCCGCCCCCTCCCACTGGCCGCCGTGGCGCGACAGCAGTTAGATGTCAGCCGATCCCACCCCGTGGTCAGCCAGGACTCCAGGAGCTGCTCAGCTGTTGCTGCTCTCCTGCGAATCTGCGATGGAGGGAGGAGAGGAGGGTGAGAGGGTCTACCCAGCTCTAATGCGCATCTGTGAATCGTAGTATGTGAATGTGATGCCGCATTTTTGCCAAAAGTTATGTGAATTTGAGGTAACATCTTGTGTCTCACATCCACTTTTCGTCATAATATATGTGTGATTGCAACGTTTTTGCCTAAATTTATGTGATCGTAGTATGTGAATGTGATGCAATGTGAACATGGTGCCTTTCGTTCATTTCCTCGTTAAAACTCGCCCCACCTATAATTTTTTTTCTGGCTCCGTCAATGTAGAAGTGTGAACCTAGGGATGGTGCTTGGACTTTGAAAGTTTTATATATTGATCTAAATCCGCACTTAATAACCAAGGCGAGACTAAAGCCCCACGATCTCACATCAACATAAACATGTGCTACTATGGGCTAAATTCAAATTGGATTGGATGTCACAATTTATTTAGATATGTTTTGGTCTAGTTCTAAAACGTTGGATTTTGTAGCATGTCGAAGCTTATGAGGTTACTCCATGGATCTAACACAAGGATGATTGTATTCTAGCTTTAGTGCTCGATTAGACTCTGTTGATCTGAAGTATCGGCTGCATCGACCAAGGTCACTGGAAACGAGGATAATGAAAGCAAGATAGAATATTACAATATTGTTTTTTTCAAAAAATTTATCATATATAATTTTGCTATCCCTGTACCAAGTTTTCATATAATTCCTCCCCACACACAAAAATCAAAACACTGGCTGTGGTGCAAGGACAATTTGTTTGGGCTAGTATTCCATCCTATCGACAGCACGTGATATGCACTGGGCACCGCTCGGGCCCACATGGACCGGTGCCCTGATCCAAGAAGGACTGCTGCGCTGCGTTCCGATCGTAAAACCGTCTTCTCATATCCCCGCAACTTGACGCCACGTACGACAAGCGTAACACAAAAAAAAAATAATTTCCGAGCGGCACGTCAGGGTACCATTGACCGGCCAATAGGAATGGCTCGCGGTATGGCATGGCTTCCCCTATCTCTTTTTTCCTGACACCGAAAAAGAAATCAGGTTTTGGAGATGCTTCCAAAACTGCAGCAGGGCTTGTCCGCTGGCCGGGGGGACCTTTCCAGAAATGCACGAGGGGAGGAGGAGACGGGGCAGTGGGCGTGGAAAGAAAAAAATGAATGAAAACATCGATCCCGTTCCCGTCCGTGTACTGCTCCAAGAAGAAAAGAAGAAAAGCTCGCTTTGGAGGGGTGAAATGGCGGACGGGGTTAAAAGGGGCCGCAAAAGATCCTGAAGAAACTGAGAAAACAAACGGGTGGATGGCTCGACGACGCTGGGGCGCTCGCTGGCGGAAGTGTCACGGGTCTGCCTTGAAAGCTGCATCTCCAAACTTCCAATCCCTCTCTCCAAAACACTAAACACCCAGACAGACAGAGCGACACATATTCCCTCCCACGACACCCACCGCCCACACGCTCCCCGAGGCAGGAGCACACCACGCTTGCCTCCTTCACTCGTCCACTCCGTCTCTTCCCTCCGTATTCACAGCCACCGGCACCACCACCTCCAGTTAAAAATAGCCGGGTCACCCGCTCCGCTCGCCTCGTATCGTCCACCTCACCTCAGAGGGAAGGAGAAGTTAAAACCCCAACCCAAGAAACCTTGGTCGACGCTTCGACTCCTGTAGGAAGGAGGGAGAGAGATGGAGAGGTGCGGGAGCTGGGACTGCGACGCCGCGGCGGCGCAGGCGGCCGCGCAGAAGGCGGTGCCGGCGCCGTTCCTGACCAAGACGTACCAGCTGGTGGACGACCCGGCCACGGACCACATCGTCTCCTGGGGGGACGACCGGGTCTCCACCTTCGTCGTCTGGCGGCCGCCGGAGTTCGCACGCGACATCCTCCCCAACTACTTCAAGCACAACAACTTCTCCTCTTTCGTCCGGCAGCTCAACACATACGTGAGTCGCACTTCGCTTTGATTGAGCTACGAAGTGTTGGGTGCGGTTTCTGCGCGGACTGATAATGGTGACGGTGATGTTGCAATGCACAATGCAGGGCTTCCGGAAGGTCGTTCCGGAGCGGTGGGAGTTCGCGAACGAGTTCTTCCGCAAGGGGGAGAAGCAGCTGTTCTGCGAGATCCACCGGCGCAAGACGTCGACGTCCACGGCGTCGCCGTCGCCTCCGCCCTTCTTCGCGCCGCCTCATCACTTCCCCCTCTTCCACCCGGTCGCCCCGCACCACCACCACCAGTTCGACGACGGGGTCGTGGCGGCGGCCGCGCACGGCGTTGGCCTCGCGTTCCCGCACCCGCATTGGAGGGAGCCGCCGCACGCCGCCGCGCCGGTGGCCGCCACGCGGCTCCTAGCCCTGCCCGCCGCCGACGCCGCCGGCGGCGGCGGAGGCAACGACGCGGGGCGCGCGGCCACCGCGGCCGTGCTGATGGAGGAGAACGAGCGGCTGCGGCGCAGCAACACGGCGCTGCTGCAGGAGCTGGCGCACATGCGCAAGCTCTACAACGACATCATCTACTTCGTGCAGAACCACGTGCGCCCCGTGGAGCCCAGCACGGCCGCGGCCGCGTTCCTGCAGGGGCTCGGCCTGCAGGCCGCGCGCAAGAAGCCCGCCGCCGCCGCCCCCGTGTCGGCCGCGGGGCTCAACCATTCCGGCGGGAGCACCACGTCCAGCAGCTCGCTCACCATCGCGGAGGAGCCCTCGCCCCCGCCGCAGCAGCAGGCCGACAAGAGCGGCGGCGGCGGGGAGGCCGGGAGCAGCGGCACCGCGCGGTCTGCCGCCGCCGCTGCGCCGCCTACCATGCTCTTCGGCGTGCACCTCAGCGCCGCCCCGAGCGGCGCGGGCACCAAGAGGCCGGCTTCCCCGGAGGAAGCAGACCAGCCGCCCACGTCGGCTGCTACCAGGAAGCCAAGGCTGGCGCTGGAGGGCGCCGACCTAAGCCTGACCGTCGCGGTGCCCTCCGCCGCGTCGTCCCCAGCTAGCACTAGCTAGTCGGCTAGCTAGCTCAAGCTCACTCACCTGGCGCGCAAGCAGATGCGTTTGCATGCTGGTGCATGCAACGGCGGGGGCGGCCGTTTTGTTGTTCTAGCTCTAGTTCGATCGACGTGTTCCGTTTCAACTGGTAGATCAGATGGTGGGTTCTTTCGTTGATGTGTCTAGTAGTGTCTTTCGGCGATTTAGGGTTCGTGCTAGACGTCGTCCACTAATTGCACTGCTGTGCCCAAGCACTAGCGACTGGTGCCATTGATCCTCCGCTCCGGTGAACTACAGCACGTTCGCTGCTGATAGTGGATTATAATTCGAATAATATTTTTCTCTCGTACCAGTAAATAATTCTTAAATAATTCATGGCGAACAGCCTGTAATCCAAGCCATGCAGGTTTTTGTACAGAAGTAGTCGTAGTAGGTCCTAGCAGCAGCAGCTCAGGTACTATTCTGACGAGTGACGATGCAGCTGCTAGCTATTCTTCTGGAATTCTGATGTTTGCAGCCGAGCCAGGGCGAGCAATCTTTTGGGCGACGAGTCCGGAAACAGATCTCTCTTTCATGCGTGTTTCAGCGTGCGTTTCTCCTTCCTCGTTACGGTTACCTTTTGCGTGCGCTCATGGGAGTCAAAATGTGAAAGGCAGTTACAATTGCACCTGCGCAGGGGCTTTGGACATTGCTCGCAGTCGCAGCTCACATGTCACAGAGTGACGGGTCATCGTTGCTGATTCGTGAATAAATATTGCTGACTAGTTTATGCGAAAGAAAAATACTATTCCAATTAAAAATGTAAAAGAAAAATACTATTTCAACTAAAAATATACTATTCCAATTAAAAATGTGAAAGAAAAATACTATTCCCAACTAAAACTTTACGATCGAACAGACTGTGGAAGGGAATACATGTTTGGTTGAGCGCGACGCCGATGCGTGCCTACAGTCATGTTTCCGGGCTGCCGCGGCCGTAGCACAGTAGGAGTACACTGGGTACTCTCCTACTACTCCCACGCAGTCATCAGCTAGGGGTAGCCCTAGCTAGCTCTAGCTACCTGTAGCTATAGGTGAGTAGCTGCAGTAGACTGTCCGTGCGGGAGAACCGAGAGAAGGGCAGCGCGTCATGATTAGGCGACTGGCGCCAGATCTTCAGAGCGAGGGTCTAATCCGGAGCCGGAAGCGTAAAGACCGGGCAAGAGATCTCGGCTTCTCTCCGGGAGTCCGGGTGGGTGGTGTGGTGGCTGCGAACGAGTGGGATCGGATGGCTTGAATGCAGCTGCTGCTTGCGTCATGTGGTGTGTAGGGGGTGGGGCATTGGGCTCTGTTTCTTCTACCGCTGCGACTGCTGCCTGTGCATGGCTGCACTGCTGCAAGCTCCAGCACGAGCAGGCAGCCCCGCGGGGTTCCCACGATATTCCGAAAATCCAAAAGGGACTCTGACCGCCTTCCGTTCCCTCGGAACGTGATAGTTCTGCCAGATTCCCCCGGTACGCAGCGTACAGGCCCAGGCCCCACATGTCTACGCACCCCTCCTTTCGGTCTTCTCGCACCAATTTCCTTGTTTTAATTTAATCTAACACCATTTACATTTAACGCTGATATTTGCGGATAGACACCACTACTTGATCTTGTTTGCTATAAGATATTTTTCAATTATAGTAATTACCTTAGGTACTACAACTATTAAAGTAATAATTTTTTATTAGTGAAGAGCAGAGAAGTTAAAAGCGACTATTATCTCTCTGGCTATTGTACCTAACCCTTAATAGCAGTGGTATAGCTTCATGGCAAATGTAAGAGTAGACAAGCTATGTAAATTATTCTGTGTTAAACAAATTTTGCTCCTTAAACTCAAGTGATTCCTTAAGAGGTATGAAGATCAAGGAGGGGGCATGGCCCCCTTTGGTCTGGTTTAAGCTCCGCCCCTGCTTAATAGTTATAAAAAATTATAACTTTTGCATCAGCTTCCCCGATACCTATAGCACCACTAGCCTTAAAAGTGTATAAAAACCAGTGTTTACGGTCATAAACTTCTTCGTCGAGCATATAAACCTCTAAGCAAAGAGGTGAACAAAAACTATCTACTCTCACCTACCACCTTATGCATGCATGCAAACCCATTTAAATCCAATCCAAATTTTAATGCTAATTATTCACTAGAACATCAACTAAGAACAATTTTACCACAAGATTGTAGATTTTTTTGTGTAAAATTTGAAATCATTTGTGAATATACTCTTTTAAAACTTTTTAGATTCATAAATTTACACTTTTGAGAGAGTTCTATTAAGCATTTCTTTAGTATAGAATTCCACAAACGTGGGTATAGAAAATACCAGGTCATTCTCAACTCCTCATCCTCTTAATTTTGAATCCAAACCAGTAAATAGGGTTGGTTACGAGTATAAATATAAGTCTTCGTTGTCCATTTGTGTAGGCGTGAAGTTTGAAGTTTTAATGTAACAGAAAAGAACTAAAAGTTATATGGCCGTGTGGGTGGGTCTTTATAGAATTATACTGGCCACGTTTTTTTTATGATCACAGTTGTATTACGGAAGACATGGTCACCATTCAATTTCGGATCTTAGGGTAAGAGAGCACACATCAATACTTCTATGCCTGCATTTGTGGTGTTTTATACTAAAAACCCTTGGGCCCTAAACTTTACAATGACCATGACTATGTTGAATCATGATGTTACCAAATGATTTTATTCATTTTTTTCTTATAAAAGTGCATGATTTTGTGATGAAGCTAGAATTGATTTCTTGTGTATGTAAACTTATCTAGGGAATCATTAACTATATTGGCAATAGAAAAGAATAGTTATATATGACTGCATCTATGTGTTCCTATTCTACCTTGGTTGCTAGTTTTATAATTAGGTAATGCCATTTCTATGATAACACCTCTACTGTATGTGGAATCACACAAACTTGTCATGATTCCAATTTTCTGAAAGTGCATCTGGGCCGCCTAGTGGGCTTTGGTGGTTGAATAACAAAACAATTAAGGACTAATGAGTTTGATGAGTTTTTGAATTCGTTTCATTACAAATATTCATATCAAACACATGTCATATCACAAATGAAGAAGCAAGAATATTTGATAAGGCAAAAAGAGACAAAAGCGGGGTGAAAAGTTGAGTGTGTTGACCAGTCCTGAACCCAAGTTCCTTCACAGAAAAACTTGTCACAACACTTGCACATGGTAGCATTGGAGTTTTTTTAGCTGGGATGAACATCCCTAAAAATAAGTTTTCCATAGAGTCCGAGATCATTCAAATCATAGTTTGGAACGAAAAGTTATACTCCTCTCATTTCAAGTTATAAGGCGTTTTAGCTTTTATAGATTCATTCATTGTTTTACTATATGCATCTAAATATGGTGTATATTAAGTGCATAGCCAAAGCTACGTGGTAACAGGACGTATTTTGGAGTTCTATCAGTGTTCTGTGTACACTTTGATGCAGTGCGCGCACCAGTTTCCTGTTGCATCCAACAAGGTCCCTGGCCGGAGACAGCGACCAAGACAAAACTATTTAATGCGTAAACAAATCTAGATCACCCGGATTTGGCCCCGCCCAGCCCCCTTACCCCACCAGTCAGCCTGCCTGCCTCAGAGAAGATGCTCTCTGGCACACGGAGTGAACTGGTCTGATGGCGGGTCCTCCTCTTCGCAGTTCCCAGAGACCAGAAGCTGAAGAGGACGGAACAATCAACGGCCGCGATTCCAAGGCCGTTGCCATGAGACCCGAACCCACCAAAGGGGAGAAGAACTCGAAGAAGGGCTCTCTGCCCTGTGGCAACCACTTCTCATAATGCCTAGTAGCACTGACTAGCCCAGTAGCCAATAATAAAGGCATGAGAGCACGGGAACCGAGACAGTTCCGACCATCCTTGTTTTTACTCCCTCCACCAAAGAATACACTACTCGTAGATCATGAGAGCACGGGAACCGAGACAGTTCCGACCTTCCTTGTTTTTACTCCCTCCACCAAAGAATACACTACTCGTATAAGATTAGATAGTACTTTAAAAAAAAATGAAGTCGTTTTTGGACAGCGACGCGGTTTCCAAATCATAACTTTGACTATTTATTTTTATAAAGATATTTATCAAAAATTGATATATGTAAATTTTTGTGAAAGTATTTTTCAAGACAAATCTATACATATGGTTTTCATATTTCCAAACTCAACAACTTAAAAGTTATTCATGATTTATATTCCCAATGTTTGACCCGAGTCTTATCCAAAACGACTTCATTTTCTGTATGGAGGGAGTACTAGCTTAATTTTAACCAAATTTATAATAATTAATTAATCCCGTGTGCACAAAGAAAGGGGAGAGTAATACTAACATTTCATAGGATGAAAAGATAGATGGTGAAAATTCCAGAGGATGAAATGAGTTTCATATAAATTAAACTTGTCTACACCATTTCTAAGACATGAGAGTCTTGCAGCTTCGGCTATTTGACATAAAACTCCTATAAGGTACTAAGGGGCTATTTGACGTAGCTTCTTGCTGCTCTGCACACTGTAGCACGGGTCAGGTGGCGCTACAAATCGTGGCTCCGCCGGCTGCTCCTCTTCCTAGTTCATTTTTTCGTCTCATAAAGTTTAACGGTTCCTTGCTAAGTAGTAGCAAACAGTAGGGCTACCGTGAACTGGAGGAGCCGAAGCCTAAGAGCCGTAGCAAAGAGGGCCTAAATAAATGATCAAAGTTTAATTTAGGAAACCGTGTCCAAACCGTGCCTTATAAACAGAGAGTTTTTATCTATTACGACTACTTAGTGGGTTCACATTTGAGTGGTAACATTTGCTATAGGTTACAGTAAATTTTGCTTAGCCAAACTTCATCACATGGACATATCCTAGCAATTTGGTGTGTGCTAAACACTAAAGTCGCCATTAGCATCTAATCCCTTTGTCAGCTTCGCCTTGGCCTTGCACCTCTGGGTTATGTCCATACCTTCTCCCCACCTTTCGCCTGCTGGTGTGAGTAGGAGCACGCAGCTTGGGCAGGCATGGCAGGGTCAGTGACCTTTGACCTGCCAGGCTTGCCGGAAGCTCGAGCGGGCTACAGTACCTGACGGCCGCTCTGAGCGCATAGCAGGCTCAGCGGCAGGGTACTGTAGCATCCCTGCGCAGCCCAAAAGATGGATGGATCTGATCAGGATCTCTGAACATAGGTAAAGCTGCTGCCATAGCCAAGGCCAGCCGTGGAGCTGTGGGTAGCTCTTGGACTGGTAGCCGTTTGATCTAGAGGCTGGGCGCAGCCGCGCAGGCTCGCAGACCTGCATCCCTGTGACCCTGTGCCTGTGCGTCTCCTGATCGATGATAGAGGACGAGGCGATCGAGGCCTGTCCGAGAGGTTTGCGGCCGGCTGGCCGGTGCAGCCGTGCAGTACGAGCAAAGCACAATGGTTCTACTGCTCTTCAAGTGGTCCGCCGAGATGCCGATTTGATCGCTCGTACGTGCAGACGTGCTGGGGCTTGTGCGTGCGACCAATCCTCCGGTCGAGGCGCGGTGCTACTGCTACCCCGGTCGGTGGCCACGATCGATCGCCGTCTTTCTCACAACGTCTCGTGCTCAGCGGGTCCGGGATCTGCTGCGGTAGTCTAGTCGTCTGCATGCAAGTGCAAAGCAAATCCCTTCACAGCGCCAGATAGAGTAGTTTAATGCATTATTTACAGCTCGGATCGGTTGCTTCTTGAACTAGAGGAAACAAAACAAATCCGTTAAAAAATCATTGTCTGTTCGATAAGCATGCATGCATGGAGCCACGGCCCATGGCCCATGGACCCAGCCGAGTCCTGCAATTACCTCCAACGCTGTACTAACGCTGTTCTGCAGGATGTCCCATGCAGGGGCAGGCCAGTCTCCGCTCTCGCAGATCCACAGGTCTCTCTTCCTCTGTCTCATAAGACTGTTCAGCGAATCTCTAAACAGCGAACATGCTCAACGCGGCAGCCCAGTGATTGCAATGAAAAAAGAAGGCTCTCCCCTCATGCTTTGACATGTGAGGGTCTGAAGGACTGCTATTATAGCAGTAGACGACCATCTTTCGGCGAATCCCATCCGCAGTGACTAAAAACCGCTTTGCCTGACCGCGCACGGTGTCACTCAAAAGCGCGGGCCGGTTCATTAGGCTTTGACCGCGACTGCGTCCGAGTGGTGGGCTGTCCCTCCCTCGTGCATTGCTGCCCGCCTTTCCTACACTTGGTTGGTTGGTTGGCAATGGCAGCCCTAGCGCCATGCATGCCTTTCGAGTCTTTTTGAGCAATCTTTCTTTCTTTCTTTCTTTCTCCTTGCCGCTTTTTTTTTGCTTGTGTCTGCGGGTGAGAGGTGAGGAGGCCGTGAGGGAGCGAGAAAGGGCCAAAGGGGACCGGCGCTCCTCCTTCGTTCAAAGCCGAAAGCTACTGCTCCAGAACCAGAAGGTTGCTATAAAAATAAAAATGAAAAGTCAATCACAGCGCAGGGAAAAGCAAGGCCTCCTCCGTCCATCGCTGGCGTCGGATATTCGGATGCAACTTCTCTACATGCAATAGCAATGGATGAGGCAGTACTGTATGGCTGCTTTTCTTTTTTCTAACTAAAGCGCCAACCGCAAGCGTCCACGCCCTTCACTGGTCACATATATAAAGACAAGAATTTTGGTTAAAAAACATTTACTCTTGTAATACTGTACTGTTCCTTCCGTAAAAGAAAAACAAAATCATAGCTCTTATCAAGTCATCTATCTCAACTTGAACTAAATAGGTCAAAATAGTAATATTATTTATGATATCAAATAGCTATAATTAGAGTCATCATAAAATATATATCTTTATAATATGTCTACTTAGCTAAACTTAAGTAAAATTTCTATATATATTGAACGTTGAAGGGAGGGAGCAGTGGGTCGCAACTCGCAAGATGGACTTGAATTTGAATCTCACCGAGTAGTACAATCGCAGCCCCCCGCGTGGCTGCCTCCTGCAAGTCTGCAACAGATTGACGGCCCCTGCCAGCCGCCCAGCCGCCCAGCCCCAGCGGCGTCCGTCACTGTGGCAAAGCATCTCGAGTGTAGTATAGCGGCCAGGCCCGCGAAGGGAACAGGGAGAGTAGGCGCACCATCACGCAGCAGTGGCCTGACCAAGATGAAGATGCTGGCATTGCTGTGCTGCCCCTGCAAGCTGCAACAACTAGGCGATGATGATGAGATGTGATAAGACGCGGCTCGCGACTGGCGCCGGACCGGACCATTGATGCGGATGCGGCGCCTTCAATGGCGTAACGCCGGCCGGACCGAGCGCTGCCATCCTCCTGATTTGCTCGGCCGCCGGATGGCGCGGCGTGCTGGTCGGAGTCCCGATGCGGGCTGCGGCGACTAGGTTGTGCGAGCGGCCCACAAACCTGTCTTGGGCCAACTCTCCGCTGCGGCGCTCAGTTCTGCCAGCGGCCCACTATCCTGCCTTGGCCCAACTCTCCGAACCGGAACTGTTCGAGTCCAAACGGACCCCGTTTCCTGATCCGAAACGAATACGTCTTCAGGCCCGAGCCGGCCCACTCACTATAAATGTGTGAGGCGTCGCCGTGTCCAACACAAAAAGGAGGCACACCTGTCTCTCCTTCGTAGACATCACCACCGCCTATTCGTCAGAGCCGTGAGTTCGTCGGCCGTCGTCGGGATGGCGGGAGACCACGAGGAGGAGGAGGAGTACCCGATCGGGTTCCGGTTCAAGCCCAAGGACGAGGAACTCGTCGAGTACTATCTCGTCCCCAGGCTGAGGCGCCAGCCGACCGTGCCCAACGACTGCATCACCGAGTGCGACGTCTACTTGTGCCACCCAGACATGCTCACCAAAGGTAGGCTATTTGTGGCTGTTGATTTATGCGATTTGTTTCTCACTTTGCTGAAATGTTATCTTTTTGTTTGCGTACCTGACCTCATGGCATGCATTCTGGTGGCCATCATATGGCACTGGCAGAGCACAAGGGCGTGGACCAGGAGGAGTGGTACTTCCTGTCGCCGAGGTCTCGCATGTATGGGAACGGCGTGAGGCCGGCGCGCAAGACGCGGGACGGCCGCGGGCGCTGGAAGGCGTCCACGGCCTCCAAGGAGGTGGAACAGAAGGTGGTCTGCAACGGCATCACCTTCTGCAGGAGCGTGCTCAACTACTTCGAGGGCGTCCCCAAGAAGGAGGTGAGGACCAAGTGGATCATGCTCGAGCTCAAGGTCCCGTGCTTCGAGATCAAGCTCGACAAGGCCGGCCCAAAGAACATGGTGAATCTCTCTTTCTACTATTTTTTTTCATTTGATTCTGTAGGCGCCTATATATATGTGCTCTGATCGCTAATAATAAGCTAACTGCCTGCAGTTGGACGAGTACGTCGTGTGCAAGATCTACGTGTCCCCACAGCACAAAAAGAAGGCTGACGCCGGCGAGGAAGGCACCAGCTCCGCGTGTGAGGGCAACGACGGCGACGAAGAAGCGTGCTCCCCCACGCAGCACGGCCAAGGCACGGCGGGCTCCATCTTTTCAGAGAAACAAGCCGGCAAGCGGCCCATGCTCGAGAAGGTCCGTCCTGGGACCCTAGGCAGTAGTGCATCCACACAAGCGATGAGCTGCTCCACCAGCAATGGCCCCAGGACGGAAGCGTACTACGGTGTACCAGGTCAGCCAACGGGTGCACACAGTAGGCAGGCACCACAGATGACGCAGCGGCAGACGGCGGGCGCGTTCAACGGCCAGAGACTTGTGCAGCAGCAGCCAACACAACAAACACCGGTACTATACCAGCCCTTCACGGATGCGAGAGATCACCGCTTCGGCCAGACGACGGCAACGATGACGACGCGGTCTCCATCCCTGGAGAACCTAGGCGTCCCGGGGAACCCACCGCGGCGACACCCTGGGACGGCGTCCAGGCCGCAGGTGTCCCTGCAGTGCTACTACGACCAGAACTACCGAGGCGTGAAGCCGCCGGGCAACACGTCCTCGTCGCAGCCGCAGATGCTGGCGGCGTCGTCGTTCCTGCCGCGGCAGCAGCCGTTCTTCAACGGCGACGCCAACTGTCGCGGGGCAGCCGCCGCCCCTGGGGGCACGCCTTATGGCAGTTACCCTTACCAGAGCAGGGCGTTGACCTTGGAGGCGGCTGGTCACGATGGAGCAGCAAGCGGGGGGAATGGCGCGCCGTGCTGCTTGAACGTAAACGACGAGCAATTTTTTGTGGATCTGGCCATGATCACGAGTAACCCGTCCCTGAGCGGAGCGCGTACGCAGACGGCACCGGCGCCGGCCCGCCTGGTGGAATCACAACCGCCGCCGGCGGGCAGTGCTGTGAAAGTTGAAACCGAGACGGTAGAAACGTCTGGTGTGAACAAGAAAGATGCTGTGTAGTTCTGCATTATTTCTGTCACTTTTCTGAATCTGTACTACTAGTACTAACCTGTTCCACATTGCAAAACGCACGTCTGCTACCTAGCACATTTCACTAGTTTCATAAAAAAACTTATGATGCGTTTTTCTGGTCTGAGTCCAACATCTTGGCTGGAATTTAGGCCCGAGCACACCCAGTGGACGCGTTAGGTAGGGATTTGGGTCATATATAATATCGAAATCTGAGCTTGGCCCAATGGTTGCAATGGGCTGGATATTGAACTTTAAACCTGTTCACAAGCTGGTCGTAAAATTTACAGCCTGCTCCTCTGCTATCTCCTTCACCTTAACACAAACGCAATCTCTTTGGAACCGAGCGTAGCTCGGGTGGCAAGGCCCGGTGGTTGGGACCTTGCCCGTCGGAGTTCGAGCCCTCGTGGCTGTGAATATCCGGTCTCTTACGGGTTTGTCCCCAATAAATTTCATTGCCTCACGCGTGTGGTTGGGATCTCACAAAGGACACGATCTTGTGATCTGGGTGTAGTTGTAGATTTGTTTGTGTAAGTGTGGTGTGCGTGTGTGGGGTTAGTGTGAGTCTGTATATGAACAGATGCTACAGCTGTATCCAGATGAGTGGCGTAAAAAAAACGCAATCTCTTTGACACGATGGATCGCGCTCGGAGCCAAACGCGCCACACGGGCCGGTCCATGCGCCCATGCCTGCACCCCACTGGAGACAAAGAAGAAGATGGCGGCAGCTTCGGTTCTGGTAGTGGCGAGGTTAGGGGATTGTTCTCCGCAGACTTAGGAGGGTTTTTTTTGGGGGGGGGGGAGGGGGGGGGTCTGTGACACGACAGCAGTGGGAGAATGCGGTTGAGCGGGGCTAGCGGTAGGGGCATCGTGGCGGAGGTCGTCGGCGACCTTCCCTCGGATTTGGGGAGAGCGAGGTTGAGGGGCAAGGGCGGGGTGTGGGTGAGAACGAGGAGGACACCGCCTGCGCAGTGCCCTGTGTTTAGGGGAGGGTGTGCTAGGGGCGGGAGGTGGATGGTGCGGCCAGCGGTGAGGGAGCCGCTGGCTGGAGCGGTGGGCGAGGAAGACCGGGATGGGGCAGGCAGGTGTGATGAAGACATACGCTCCCAACACAAACGCATCTTATACAACCTGCTTGTATTATCTTATTATATATATACCCTATTGATCTAAACTTTGGACCCCTTAGCCTACTCCTGAATTCTGAACTCTTTATATCCAGGTCCAGCATGGACTCTTTCGGCGTATTAATTCTGTTGAGCTAGACATTAGCAAGGCCGTTGACTTCCGCTATGCTGAATATCGAACCAGCTTTGATGATGAGCAGAAGTCAATGTACAACAGTAGCGACCTAGGGCTACAGCAGTACAGCCACACAGCCAACTCTGTTTGACAAATTCCAATCAGGTCGCACCTGTGCTCCATCCAATCGAATCCCTTTCAGCTGGTCGCCGAGCAGCTCGACCCTCTCCTTTGTTTAACCAATCCATCTCAATCTCAATCGAGAAGGAAAGCCAACGCGAAAATCCAACAAGTGCCGCGCCGCTAGATTCCAAACCGCGGCAACCCAACGCTCTTCGGCCGCTGAACCAGATGCCGGTTTTGTTCGCGCCAACCAGAGTTCACGCAGCACATAGCAAAGAGCTGAGGTCAACGTTCCTCAATAGCCTACGCCAGACACGCCGTGCCGTGCACTCCTACGCTTCATGGTCGCATCCGCGCGTGCCCGCGCGCCGTCGCCACACAAATGTCTCCGCTCCCGCCCGCTCTGCCGCGCTCGCTCGCGTTCCTGGGCTTGGTTCTGATCCTCTTGCCCGCCCGCGCCGCGGACGCTGGGCCGCTGGCGACGGAGCTCCTGCGACCTCCCTTCACCGCCTCTAACATCCTGTACGTCGACACCGGCGGAGCGTTCCTAGAGTCCAAGAGCGGCGCGTTCAAGGCCGCCGTGCTGAACCCCGGGCAGGGGCAGCAGCAGGACCGGTTCTACCTCGTCGTCCTGCACGCCCCGTCCGCCACGCTGGTCTGGTCGGGCAACCGCGACGCGCCGACGACGTCGTCGGGATCGGTGAAGCTCACTTCGCAGGGGCTCACGGTGTCGAACCCCGATGGAACGGTGCTGTGGTCGACGCCGTCGCAGCTGCGCTCGCCCGTCGTGGCTCTGAGGCTGCAGGACAGCGGGAACCTGCAGCTGCTGGACGCCGGGAACGCGTCGCTGTGGCAGTCGTTCGATAACGCCACCGACACGCTGCTCCCGGGGCAGCAGCTACGCGCCGGCGCGTACCTGTCGGCGGCGAGGAGCGCCACCGATCTCGCGGAGGGGAACTACCGGCTCGGCGTGACGACCGCGGATTTGGTGTTGACGTGGCAGGCGTCCACGTACTGGCGGCTGTCGAACGATGTCCGCTCCTACAAGGATCGCAACGTCGCGGTGGCGTCCGTGTTGGTGAACGCGTCGGGCTTGTTCGCCGTTGCTGCCGATGGCGGCCTCGTGTTCCGCGTGGACCTCAGGGAGGCGGCGTTCCCCGTGCTGAAGCTGGGATACGACGGCCGACTGCGCATCACGAGCTATCCGCTGGTGAACTCCTCGGCGTCGCTTGGAAGAGACTTCGTGGCGCCGGCCAACGACTGCGACCTCCCGCTTCAGTGCCCGCCCCTCGGGCTCTGCTCCACGGCGGGCAACAGCTCGACCTGCACCTGCCCGCCGCTCTTCGCCGCCTCATCGACGACCCCCGCTGCGTGCACTCCGGGGGACGGCTCGGCGCTCGCGTCGCCGGCCTTGTGCCAGAGCAGCAACAGCACCGTGTCCCCGGCTTACCTCGTCCTCAAGTCGCAGGCGGCCTACTTCGCCACGAAGTTTGATCCGCCGATCAAGACCGGCGTCAACCACAACGCGTGCCGCGGCCTCTGCTCCACGAGCTGCGGCTGCCTCGCCTACTTCTACGACAACTCCTCCCTAAGTTGCTACGTGATCCAAGGAAAGCAGCTCGGCTCGCTATATTTTAGCTCTTCTGCTTCAGCCTTGGGATACATCAAGACGGTCCCTTTGGCGAACAATGCTACAAGAAGCAATTCAAGCGCGTCGTCGGCAAACCGTGTCGTCCCAATCGTCCTGCCATCCATCGCAGCGTTCCTACTACTCGCCGTGATCGCATGTTACGCGTGCTGGAGGAGAATGAGGATGAACGGCAAGAAAAAGAAGGGCAAGAGCACAGGCGTCAAGCAGTTGTACATGGGCCGTCAAAAGGACACCGGTAACGCGGACGCGGACGACGACGAGGAAGATGACAACGTCGTCGTACCGGGCATGCCGACGCGGTTTAGCTACATGGAGATTGCGGCGATGACCGCCAACTTCGGGACGAAAATCGGCTCCGGCGGGTTCGGCTCTGTGTACAAAGGGGAACTCCCCGGCGTCGAGGGGCTCGTCGCGGTGAAGAAGCTGGAGGCCGTCGGCGTGCAGGCCAAGCGGGAGTTCTGCACTGAGATCACGGTCATCGCCAACATCCGGCACGTCAATCTCGTGCGCCTCCGCGGTTTCTGCGCGGAGGGCTCGCGCCGGCTGCTCGTCTACGAGTACATGAACCGCGGCTCGCTTGACCGGTCGCTGTTCGGGCGCACGGGGCCAGTTCTGGAGTGGGGGGAGCGCATGGAGGTGGCGCTCGGCGCGGCTCGCGGCCTCGCGTACCTGCACACCGGGTGCGACCAGAAGATCGTGCACTGCGACGTGAAGCCGGAGAACATCCTGCTGGCCGACGGCGGGCAGGTTAAGATCTCTGATTTCGGCCTTGCCAAGCTGATGTCTCCGGAGCAGTCGGCACTGTTCACCACCATGCGCGGCACCCGCGGGTACCTGGCCCCGGAGTGGCTCAGCAACGCCGCCATCTCGGACCGCGCTGACGTGTACAGTTTCGGTATGGTGCTGCTGGAGCTGATACACGGGAGGAAGAACAGGGGTGAGCAGATCAACGACAACGTCGCCGTCGCCGTCCCTGTCGCCGGCAGCAGCGTGCAGTCGGACTGGCCGTCCGGGTGGAGCAGCGCGACGGCTGCGTCTTCGCCGAGTGGCGCCAGCGGCAGTGGCGATGAGTACTTCCCGATGGTGGCCATGGAGCTCCACGAGCAGGGAAGGCACCTGGACCTGGTGGACCCGAGGCTGGAGGGCCGCGTGGACGAGGCCGAGGCGGCGCGTGCCGTGCGCATCGCCCTGTGCTGCCTGCACCAGGACCCCGCCCAGCGGCCGAGCATCGCCGCCGTGGTGCGGATGCTGGAAGGCACCGTGGCACCACCGGAGCCGCGCGTGGAGGCGCTCGGGTTCCTCCGCCTGTACGGGAGGGGCCACGCCGTGCCGAACACCTCCCTGATCGCCATCATCGACGGCCGGCGTCTCGCAGTTGATTGACACGTTGCAGAGCATGTCAGCGCCAAGATAGCACCACAAGATTCAGCTCCTGCGACGTGGCAGCTGGTAAAGATCAAACGCTGCATAGGTCACGGCGCCTACGTGGCTTTGGCGTAGCAGTGCTTAGTCAAGGAGATGGCACGTGTCACTGTTTCGAACCACTGGCTAGTAAATTTATATCTGTGCTTGAATGGTGTGCTCGGAGGACACAAGAATTTATATTGGTTCGGACGGAATGTCCCTACGTCCAGTTTGTTGCTGTTCCTGTTACTGGCACTAGTTTGTAGTAGGGGTTATAAACGGGCGAGAGAGGGAGAAGGTCCCAAGTCTCTGTTGAAAAGATCGAACGGAGTTGAGTCTTGTTGAGCTCGTTCAGCCGTGCGCTCGTTCCTCTCAAGGGGCGTCCTGCTTCCCCTTTTATAGGTGAAGCGAAAGACACATGTTACAAAGAGAGAAAAGAGGAAAAGCGAGGGAGAAGAAGGCTTCGAGGGCCGCCGCGTCCTTCTTCTCCTTCATGCGGGTCCCGCCGACGCTGTAGATGGTGACGGGGACGTCTCCACGTCGGGCTCCTGTTCACCACTGGTGCCATGCCTCAATGTCATCAGCTGGTCGTGGTGTCCCATCCCGTCCCGGCGGACGACGTGGTAAGCCGACATGCCTGTTAGCGGTCGTACAAGGATTAGGCAGCACATCAACCATGCACCCGTCACTGTTGGCGATGCGAACCCCCGGGCGTGGCCTAACATGGCCATGGGTCACGTCGAGATGTGCCCGCTTCCCTCCCGGTGTCAGAAGTTTGACCCCGGAGTCGTACCCTTAGACCCATAGTGGTTAGAGGCGGTATGAGTCCCCATCGGGTGAGACGGAGCCCGCGCCCTCGGGGTCGGGCGGGACAGAGCCCGTGCCCTCAGGGTGAGGCGAGACGGGTCCCGTACCCTCGGGGTCGGGCGACACAGGGTCCGTGCCCAAGGGATCGGGCGAGACGGAGCCCGTGCCCTCAGGGTCGGGAGAGACGGCTCCCGTACTGTGGGGGTATGGCCCCCCGATATCCTTAGGACAAGACATGGGCCGCACCATCAGAGGTGCCCCGACCCACAAGATCAAGGCGTGCACGGCGCTGCTCGGCGTGCACCGCAAGACATTGTATAGTACCAAATAGGATACTTTTCTTGTAACCCTGCTCCTCCAGACTATATAAGGAGAGGCAGGGGTTCCCTAGCGGACAAGATACACAAATCTATCTACTGCATCTCAATGCAATACACCAAAGACACAGGACGTAGGGTATTACGTCGATCAGACGGTCCGAACCTGTCTAAATCGCTGTCTCTGCGCCTTGTGTCACCATCCGGTTCCTAATTACGCGACCCCCACCCCCCACTAACAAATCTACCATCGCAGGATACCCCTCGGTGGACTGCCGACGATATTCTGTCGACAGTTGGCACGCTAGGTAGGGGTGTGCGCTTGATCCCATGTCGAGCCAGACGGACCTCAAATCAACAACGTGTTCTCGTCATCAATCTCGTGGAGATCCATGCCGGTCCACGATGACGGTTCATCGCTGGCTACATCAGCCCCCGCGACAGCAGATCTGATCTTAGAACCACCTCTGAGGTCGCCTTCACCAACAACTCACCGCCCGCCAGGTGCTCGCTGTCAACGTCGACCAGATAACGCCATATGTCGCCAACCAGACGCTCTGTCTAAAGCTAAGTCACATTTTAATATTCTTCTAAATATTCTCCAATCTCCGTATATCGCCATAATGTTTTTTCAAACTATTTTCTCCATGTTTGCTCTCCAAACGATTTTTCGAACCCTCGAACAGTCATGTTGATGCTCGGACGCCTCCAGAGATGGCCCTGTCTCTGGCTCCTCCCTACACATGCTATGGGCTCCGCGCTTTGTGTTATGGGTGGTCGGCAGCGGTTCCTTGGTGACGCCTGTTCCTCCTACACGTGCACGGGCTCCGCGCTCGACGTTATGGGCTATGGGCTAGCTAGGGCTGGAGACTCAGCTACACACTAACTAGTCGGGTGGTTTATATTAAACATAAATATATTTTCACACCAACTGATCGTCGAACTACATACGCTAGCGATGACCGAGCACCGAGGAGCGAGGAGTCCCCGGCGTCGCTGGCGATGACTGAGCACCGAGGAGTCCCAGGTGAAGCTGGCGAGGTTCGAGCACCGAGGACTCCCCGGCGTAGCTGATGACGTCCGTGCGGTGAAGTGTGCCCACTTACTCCTCGAGCACGATGAAACTGAGCGCTGAGGAGTCCCCGATGTAGCTGACGATAAAATGTGCCTGCTCAGTTGGTCTTCTACTTTCTAACCCTGGCACCACACGACTACGTCACCTACTGTTAGGCTCGGGGACTAGCTGTGGGGGTATGGCCCCCCCAGTATTCTCAAGACAAGACATGGGCCGCACCATCAGAGGTGGCCTGACCCACAAGATCAAGGTGTGCACGGCGCTGCTTGGCGTGCACCGCAAGACATTGTATAGTACCAAATAGGATACTTTTCTTATAACTCTGCTCCTCCAAACTATATAAGGAGAGGCAGGGGTTCCCTAGCGGACAAGATACACAAATCTATCTACTACATCTCAATACAATACACCAAAGACACAGGACATAGGGTATTACGTCGATCAGACGGCCCGAACCTGTCTAAATCGCTCTCTGCGCCTTGTGTCACCATCCGGTTCCTGATTACGCGCACCTCCACCGACAAATCTACCATCGTGGGATACCCCTCGGTGGACTGCCAACGATATTCTATCGACACGTACCCTCGGAGTCGGGCGACATGGGGCCCGTGCCCGAGGGGTCTGGCAAGGCAGAAACATCCCTTCGGGGTTGGTCGAGACTGAAATATGTCCTCGATTATCTAGGCGAGTTTGTCCTCCGCGGTCCTCGGATCCCTTCGTTGGGTAACCCTAATACTGATACCCGACAGTAGCCCCCGAGCCTACGGAGGAGTAGGATACTCCTTCATAGGCTTTTTGGATGGGGAGGACTTCGAGGGCTTCGATCTTCTGGTGCCCGCGGGACACCTTGGTGGGTTGTGATTCCCTTCTGTCATGACTGGACTCCTTAGGAACATGTAGCTATGGGATTTGGGGGGCAGAAAAGATTTCTCTTGATTCCGATCCCTCCCTAGGATCTGATCGATCCACCATTGTCATGCGACCTCGTATTCGGTCTTCTTATGAGTCCAACTTCCTTCGAGCCCCCGCGCATAGCAGGGGTCTGGTCGAGGGGTCAGCTTGTTTTTTTTATCGTCCTCCCTCAAGCGTTTTTTGATAAAACGGAGGGGCTGAGCCGTGCCATGTTTTCCTCGATGGACGAATCATGGTGCTCGGTGAGCTATTAACGGGCTAGTCCGAGTGGGGCCCCAGCTTCCCATTCGCAGGGGTTCGACATGGGTCAGCTGGTGACCGACTCTTGATTCTTGGCAGCTAATCCAGATAGTTCTTGGGTCCATTCGACTAGTCCCAAGGGCTCGCTGCCTTTCTTCAAAGAAAAACCATGGACTGAAAACTGACCCAGACTCGAACGTAGACTGGGATGCCTGTGACACTCATGCGCCTGGGTACTAGCCGCTAGCAGGCCCATCCCTTTTCACCCCTCACTCTAAAGGCGCCCCGGAGCTGTTGTGAACCCATCGGTGGGCCAACCTTCGAACTCCTGGGCCTGAATGGGACGTGGGAGCATTTTTAGCTCCGTATCCCTTCTTACATGTGGCGGTTCTTGGCCCATCGAATGGGGTGAATCGTCATCTAGCACGTCCTTTGAGGGAGCGGCCAGAGGTGGCGTGCGCACGTTGCTTGGAGAGGCGATGTGACGAGGCACGACAGGCACGTTTGAGGGAGTGGCCAGAGGTGGCGTGTGCATGTTTCTCGGAGAGGCAATGTGACACGGCGCGACAGACGCATAGATCTGTAAGTGCATCTAGCCCTTTAGTGAGTTTTGGTGAACTGAATGATAACACCATTAAAGGTCTAACAAGTTTCCTAAGTGTTGAATAGGAAATTGATTTTATTGCATACACTTGTGGATTGTGTAATAAGAAGTGCATCAAAGGTTCAACAAGGCAAACTTGATGATATGCCACAGTGTTGAAATGAAGGCCAAATTGTATATTGTTGTATTGAAAGATTATGGAAACAATCTAGTTCAAGCAAAAGATAACAATGCAAAAGGAATCAATGAAATAATGGCTTTTATGTTGTGGGATATCATAGCATCATGTGGAAGCAAACATATTTGTCAAATGGCAAATGAGACATGAGTTGATGATTTTGGATTGGTCTCTATAATGGCTTGCTTTGCATGGACAAGAAGAGTTGGATAGTGGACTAGCTTTGATCAAGGATTGAAGAATGAATCAAGAGTGCATAAGTGAGAAAATGTCAAGCAAAGGTGAAATGACAAAGGAGACAATGTATAATGGATGTAAGATGTTCTCTACATTGGTTTGCTTGTATGGATAAAGATTTAGAAAATCACTTTGCATTAATATGATCAAGCTAGAAGTATGAAGATAGAGATTGAAGTGAGTGTTAGGAGTGTCAAGCCAAAATAAAGAGGATATAAGGAATCGTGAATTAGCTTGACCATATTGATGTTGATTCATATATGTCTTTATGTGAATCAAACTAAAGCTTGATTGATCTCAACATTCATATCTAGAAGATATTCAAGCAAGGATCATACTATTGAAGAAATAGTTTTCAATGGATGCTTAATATGATGTGACTTGAGTATGGCTTGATAAGGTGAAGATATTAAGGAGAGGGCTTCGAGGGACTAAGCGAAGGTGAAGGGAAAGCGATGGCTTGAGGACCGATGTACCATGTCTAAGGTGAAGAAGAGAGTACTTGCATTGAGTCGAGGAACTAATCAAGCTATGAAGAGTCATATTGTATTGAGGATCAAATCATTAGTGAAAGTGACTTGAAGCCATTGAGGTGAACTCATATGTATGAAAATGGTTCAAGTCATATGCTCAAGGTGTGTTTGCTCGAATAGATGAGATAAAGATGATTGCAACCCCTTATGAAGTGATATTGAGAAGAAATAGCATATGAAGACATTGAATACTCAAGTGGTTAAAATGGTTATATTCTCTTAATCTTGAGTATAGGTATGCCGTACTATCAAGGGGGATACAATACGAATCATAGACAAGTCTTAAGTGCTCAAACTAACCAAACCCAAGTGCTAACATGAGAGAAACACATTAGCACAACACTTGCATTAATTGATTTTGGGGCTTGTTCTTAGTTGGGATGGATAGCCCTTGAAACAAGCTTTCTAGAAAGTCCAAAAACATTGAAAATAGAGTTTGGAGTAAAAAGTTATGGCGTTTTCTGTGAGGTGACCTGTGCTATTTCTAGGAGCTGCTGTAGTGCCGTGAATTTTCACAGTAGTGCCGCGCTGTGGTGGTGCCGTGGGTTGGCGTGGCAGTGCCACATCTGTATAGGTCATAATGGCTAGTTTTTGAACTACAACGGCTAGTTTGTGTGCGGTGGCTATAAATACCTATCCCACGTCTCCTGGTGTTGCTGCTGATGCTTAGATCACTCCCAACCCTTCCCAAGCCATTTGTGAGCTCTCTCTAACCCCTCTCTTTGTGAGAGTGAGTGATTAGTGTTTGATTAAGTGTTAGAGAGTAATTAAGAGCAAGCCAATCCTTGAGCACTTGTCAGGCTTCATCAATCTTCATTGCACATTTGTTTCTCTTGGAGGAGAAGCCTCCTAGATGGCTAGGCATCGCTCGATGAGCTCCCATGCTTGTTGGAGGCTAGAAAATGTATTCAAAGGACATATTGGAGCTTGTCTTTGGTCAGCGTAATGAAAAAATGCCAGCACCAGCATCGTTGATGTTAAGGGCACCGTCAAAGTACATCACCCAGTGCTCGGGGCAAGTAGCGGGGATGTGCTCTTGGATCTCGGTCCACTCAGCGACAAAGTCAGCGAGCGCCTACGACTTGATGGTAGGCCTACTTATGAATTCGATGGAGTAAGTACCAAGCTCGACCACCCACTTGATGATGCGGCCATTGGCCTCTTTGTTACAGAGGATGTCCCCTAGAGGAAACTCGGCGACCACAGCGATCTTGTAATACTTGAAGTAATGGCGGAGCTTGCGTGACGTGATCAGAATAGCGTATAGCAGTTTCTGAACTTGAGGATAACAAGTTTTGGGCTCATTAAGGACCTCGCTGATGAAGTAGACCAGACATTGCACCTTATAGGCATGTTAGGCCTCCTCGCGTTCAACGACGATAGTTGTGCTAACGATGCGAGAAGTGGCGGTGATATAGATCAGTAGAGTTTTGTCTAGTCGAGGCGCCATCATGATCGGAGGCTTCGTTAGAAACAACTTGAGCTACTTGAAAGCTGTATCTACCTCCTCCGACCAGGAGAAGCGCTCGGAGGCCTTGAGGAGTTTGAATAATGGTAGTCCCTTTTTGTCGAGGTGCGATATAAAGCGGCCGAGAGCAGCCATGTAGCATGCAAGCTTCTATATGTCCTTTACGTAGGTTGGCCATTTCATGTTGGTGATGGTGGATACCTTGTCGGGGTTGGGCTCGATGCCACGGGCACTAACGATGTAGCCCAGGAGTATGTCGGATGGAACTCCAAAGATGCAC
This sequence comes from Miscanthus floridulus, assembly GCF_019320115.1. NCBI lineage: Eukaryota > Viridiplantae > Streptophyta > Magnoliopsida > Poales > Poaceae > Miscanthus > Miscanthus floridulus. The sequence goes on along the minus strand of NC_089582.1, from coordinate 105,716,032 downwards.
TTTGAAGGGTTCAATTTCCATCTGTATCGTTTTAGGTTGGCGAACGTTTCTTCGAGGTCGGCGATGAGATTGTCGGTGGTCTTGGACTTGACGACCACATCGTTGATGTAAGCTTCGACGTTGCAGCCTATCTGTTGATCGAGGCATATCTGGATGGCCCTTTGGTAGGTTGCCCTGGCGTTCTTGAGTTAGAAGGACATGGTGGTATAGCAATACGCACCAAAAGGCGTGATGAACGACATTTTGATCCGGTCATCCTCTTTCAGGGATATCTGATGATAGCCAGAGTAATAGTTGAGGAAGGAGAGCAGTTCATAGCCGGTGGTGGAGTCTACAACCTCATCTATCTGAGGTAGACCGAAGGGGTCCTTAGGGCAGTGTTTGTTGAGATCAGTGTAATCAATGCACATACTCCATTCTTTATTCTTTTTTGAACGAGAATAGGGTTTGCTAACCACTCAGGATGATACACTTCTTTAATAAATATGGTAGCTAGGAGCCATTTTATTTCTACCCTAATAGCCTCCTTGTCTGGCGTGAATCGTCGGAGTTTCTGTTTGATCGGTTTGGCAGTCGGCGAGACATTCAAGGAGTGCTCGATCTTCTCCCGTGGTACCCCCGGCATGTCTGCAGGTTTCCAAGCAAACATGTCAGCATTGGCACGTAGGAAGGAGATGAGCGCGCTTTCCTATTTGGGGTCGAGGTGAGCCCCAATCTTCACGGTCTTGGAGGGATCGTCGAGGCTGAGGCTAACCTCCTTGGTTTCCTTAGACTTGGCAAAGGCACGTGGAGGCTCCAGTGCTGAGATCTCCAGGTCGTCGATGGACACCGTCTTGGCATCGGTGACCACGCTAGTCATCTAGATGGAGAGGTCGGTGGCTTTAGCGAGGGTGAGACTCTCTGTCTCGTAGGCGTAGGCGATGGAGAGGTTGGCCTGTAGGGCCAGGACTCCTGCAGGCAAAGGCATCTTTAGCACCAGATAGGCGTAGTGTGGTACGGCCATGAACTTGGCCAGAGCTGGCCAACCAAGTATGGCATGGTAGGCGGTGTTGAAGTCGATGATGTAGAAGTTGATGTTCTCGACGCGGTAGTTGCTAGCCGTGCCGAACTATACTAGGAGGTGATCTCTCCAAGCGGTTTGGATGCCCTGCCAGGTACCACACCCTAGAAGGAGGAGTCGGAGGGTGCGAGGTCTCCTATCCTAAGGCCAGGCTCCTTTAGGGCTCCGGCGAAGAGGAGGTTCAGGGCGCTTCTGCCATCGACGAGTACTTTTCTGAAAAGCACTTTCCTGACGATTGCATCAAGAACGAGGGGGAAACACCCTGTGTAAGGGATGTCCACCCACTGGTTGGCCCTGCTAAAGGTGATGAGGACCTTGGATCAGTGGTGATAGTGTTGGGAGTATGCCCTAGAGATAATCATAGAGATGATTATATTGCCTTATATCCATGATATATTATGAGTTCATTGAATTTCCATTAAAGACAACATGTATCGATTAGCAATTATGTGAATTGTTTGTGAAACTCTTTTACTTGTATATTTATTCTAATGTTGTCCCTGGTTAGAGTTCGTGTGAGGACACACATGAATAATGGATCAGCACATTATTAGTTGATGACTATGTTTCACAAGTCATAGACATGGAGATGTCAAACTAATAATGTGGGCACATGTATGACATGGGGCTAGACTGACCCAATGTGAGATGTCGTTATTATCTCTATTCACATCATGTACGTTATGTCCTTAGACCTGAGATTGTTGTATGTATTCAAGATGTAAAACGACCTACTCAGGGACTATCAAACGCTACTCCGTAACAGGGTAGTTATAAATGTGGTTTTTTGGGTTTGTCGGGAAACATGCTATGAGACATAGATAATCAAGAAGGAATTTGCCCCTCTCTATATGAGAGAGATATCACTGGATCACTCAAATGATTAGATCAAGAAATGCATGGCCATGCTTGGGTTAAGTGTTAACCTATGAGTTGGACTAAATATCGTGAGGCAAGGGAATAACAAGTATGTAGTTTTGTGGTGGTTCGTCTGATATGATCTTTGCGTACGCATAGGAGTTGACATGCCTTGCTAGAGGCTGCTATCAACTAATGGCCGAGTAGGAGTACTCGGGCCATGTCTATGTGTGCGTGAACCCATAGGGTCGCTCGCTTAAGGGGCTGGAAGCCTAATTCGGATTGGATCCGAGTTAGACAAGGCTTAGGGTTACTAATGGGCCTCCAACTCAGGAGCTCATTAGGGACGCCTATAAATAAGTGGGGTGGGCAACGGGGCTAGGGATCCACGCCATTTTGGTAGCCACTGCCGCCCATCCTACGTCCATGCCTGCTGCTCCTCGTGGACCTAGCAGTCTAGAGGCGCTACGCTTCCTCCCTGTATGTGTGGATACCTCAAAGGTGCTGCATCTGGAGCATAAGGATGAACTGCATGAAGGGGACGGACGTACGGACGACCTTGCAACTACACGACACTGCTACGACGCGTACAACTACATCGAGTCGCTTCCGCTGCACCTACGTGTCTAGTGGTAATCCCGTGATCTATAACTAGTAGTAGATCCTGGTTTATGAGGTTGAATTTTTGTTTTCCGGCTAGCGTAGCATCCTCATAACCCTACAGATAGCTGGGGTTGGTGACGGCATCTTCCACATTGATGGTGAGCACCCGATGGGTGGTGAGCTTCTGATCTCTTCTGCTCTCAGTGGTGGCAAGGCCCCCAAAGATGGTGGTTACCACTTTGTCATGATCCTATAAAGCATTGTTGTTGCCCCTAGGTGGTCGATAGCCTCTAGCTCTGTTGTTGTTGTTGTTGTCATCGTCCGGCTTTTTAGCCTAGAACTCCTTAGCCAAGCCGAGGCAGTCCTTCATCTCATGCTTGCTATTTTTGTGGAGAGGGAATGGGCCTTCGAGGATCTTCTTGTACTGCTCATCATAGTTGCGCTTGGCGCGAGGTTCATCAATGGTGGCGATGATGTAGTCTGGTCGACGACGGCGATATTGACCAGATTTGAACCCTTCTGGCCAATCACAGCCACTGTCACGATGGTGACTGCGGTCGTCGTAGCGGTAGTCGCTGTGGCGTCGGTCGTCGGGTCGCTCGTCACTACGACGAGTTGGGCGATGAGTGCCCGCATCCTCGTTGAAGCGTACTTCAACCTCTTCGACATCGGCATACTAATTGGCGGTCATAATCATCTTGCCAATCCCTTTAGGCGGCTTACGATTGAACTTGGAGCAGAGGCCACGGTGATGGAGTTGTTGGACGAAGGCGGTGATGACCTCAGCTTCCGTGATGTTAGGAATAGAATTCCTCATCTCGGAGAAGCATTTGATGTAGCTACAGAGGAGCTCAGATGGCTTCTGGTAGATGTGGTTCAGATCATGCTTGGTGCCTGGTCGAGTACACGTAGCCATGTAGTTGTTGGTGAAGACCTTCTTCAGCTCTTCCCAGGATCCGATGGAGTCCGGGGCGAGACTTGTGAACTAGTTCATTGCAGTTGGCGTGAGCATGATGGGGAGATAGTTAGTCATGATGCTGGTATCTCCCTCAATGGCACGCACAACAGTGACATAAGCTTGTAGCCACTATGTGGGGTTCATCTGTCCCTCGTAGGGCTCGACCCAGTGATTTTGAACCCATGGGGCCACTGAAGTGTTCGGAGTGCCCTCGTGAATGCTTGGGGCCCTTCGAGATTGTTGCCGTCATGATCTACGGTGTTGCCGATGCTGAGCAGCTGGAGGGCTGACTTCGGATTACTGAACTCTTGCTCGTACTCTTAATGGCGGTGTACTTCTTTGTGGCGAGAGAAACATCGCTCATCGATATGACATCGCTTGTCTCGAAGATTGTTGATGTGCGCTCGGACGTCCTGGTTGACTTCCTAGTCATGCTGGCATGACATCCTTGGAGAGGTTGTCCATCGTCATGGTACTGGTCGGCGAAATGACTTCGGCTAGGGCAGTGATTGGATCTTGGCCCTCTAGCGCGGCGGAGCGGTGCACATAGCGCCTGTGTGCACGCAAGGCCAAGGCATGGCTCGGCCGGCCCGATGCGCAGCACGGGTGGCGACAGGACCACCACCGACAAGGTCACGCATGGTGCACGCGTGTGACGATGCGAGCACCCATGCGCGATGCCGCACTCCTGAGCACGAAGTTTAAAGCATCAAAACTAACCGCTTAAAGCCTAGTTGAGATTAAAACAAGAGTTCAAGATTCTAGTAGGCACTAAGGGCTTCTCATCTGAGCAACGAGTATGGCCGAAGAGTGAGCATTGAGGGAGATAGAGAGGTGCAACATGGGTTCATCATGCCAAGCATGGGTTCATGAACGGAGTGCCAACAGCCTGGCCACAGCGTGTTCTTAGGATGTTAGGGCAATTTTTGCGACGCCATGACAACTCCAACTCAACCGTGGACTACACCATGTGAAAGTACTCACTTAGAGGCAACCAACAATACAAAATCTTGGAGCTTGTTCTTAAATATTTTAGTTAGAACTTAAACGCCAAGATGGCATTGTCTTCTTCCTTTCAGTCTTAGGAAGTCAAAAGTTTAACTTGAACTAAACATTCATTAACACTCTTGCCACAATTTTTAAAATGTCCAAACCTCATTAACTACTACCAACAAGTATTTCATGCAATAGTCCATACCTTATACTAAACCATAGGTGCAAGATATTTAATCGCCATTTAACAATTTATTCAATATAATTTACCAAAAATGACATTTTAAACATAAGTTCAAATTCTCGCCGATTCAATGAAAAGTTCTAGTTTAATTTTTGGATTCGATGTTTGAGGTCCCAAAACACTGGTTAACACTATTCTCTTTCCAAACCTAAAGTTGCATTCTTATCTACACTATTTGCTCACCATTTTTACATAAGCACTATACATAAGTTATTTTTTTGTTTTTTGTTGACCTTAACCTAGGTGCTAAGCAAGCTCATAACACCAGAGATGTTACAAGGTGGCCACGTCTGTGGTAGGGCAGACGAAAGAGGGCGCACCCAAGGTGTCCTTAGCGGATGTGGTGATGGGGTAGGACTCCGCATCCACATCACCCACCCTCTCTACCACTAGAGGGACTGCTCTAGAGGAGTTGCTACCGCAAGAGGGGTCGACGTCGCTTGGGATTGGCGTAGAGCCAACCCGATCTCTGGTCTATGTGGACAGCGCCCCACATGCATGGGGAGGATCCCAGATCCGATGGGTAGACCGATGGGACCTAGGGGTGATGCTTTTTGCCCTCGATGACGCAATAGATGAGAGGGAATGGGGGAGCATCCACACAAAGGTTGGGACCATGGTTCGTGCCTTGACCACTGCATTGAGCTCGTTGCATGATGTCGTCACCCTGGTTAGCCAGGTATGATATGACCATGTTTTTACCCTCATTTTCTCTTTCTGTGCCTCTAAGTCCTGTCCTCTCCACAGTCCCTTATGGTCCACAGCCGGGAGAAGTCCCAATTCCTTCATCACTAGAAGGACGTTTGGGACCGCCTCACCGAAGAGACGCGGTAGAGTAAGGGGCTGGCCACATAGCTCACTATCGCCCGTCAAGAGGTGGCTGAGCTTGCCCCCACCATCTGAGAGCTGGCTAACCTCCGAGTCTAGGAGAAGGATGCTCATGATGATGCTCGCGAGGTCTGGGAGAAGCTCATGGCCTTGATCGAGAGGGCATACATGGAAGCCATGTAGGCCATGTGGCTATGGAAGGAGCGGAATGATTTGCTCTAGGCCATAGAGGGGCTCCACAGGGGGAGAGGGACCTAAAGGTTGCAGCCGAGGGCATGTCCACTAGGCTCGCCATAGAGGTCGGTCAGCGCTAGGAAGAGGTCCAGCACCTATAGGCCGAGGTGACCCAGCAGCGCGATGAGGTACGTAGGCTTTGGATGGATGTGGATGGTAAGCATGTGGTTTGCCTTGTTGTCTTTCTCCCTAGAATCTGTGGTGGGCCTTTTGACACGGTTGGTATGTGACTTGGACAGGTCTCGATGACAAGCTTGGGGTGGAGGTGATGAAGAGCCACGGCCTAGAGAAGGAGCTCGACGAGGTGATGGCCTCCCTCCTAAAGGAGAGCGACAAGCATGATACCCTGCGCGTCGCAGTCTAGCTGGTCGGCGATGACCTCGAACTGGCCCTAGAGCAGGAGATGAGCTTGTTCATGGTTCGTGCCATCTGGATTATGGATCGACCACATGAGATCGTGAGGGACGCGCTTCACTTCGGCGTTCATCGATCATTTGCGATCACCCGTTCTCATTATGAGAACATCGATCTGGCGATGATGAGCCAGGGCTTTGCACCCGGTTACTCTGAGGCTGAGCTAGAGGATATCGAGAAGGAGGTGGCCCCTCTAGCACAGGATATATCTACTAATATAGAGGATGAGATCATCCCCCTGAAGAATTAGTTAGTTCGATAGGCTAGGCGATGAACTTGTAATATGCAGACAAGTTCTTGACTTTTGTTATGGACGAATAGACTTTTGGCTCTTCTCCTTTTTGTATAAAAATGTTAATGCGTTTCGACCCCTTCCATTGTTAAGATTGTAAAGCTTGAGGTGTGGGTGAAAAAACTCTGATCACACTGGTGAGCAAAAATGCAGTAGCCGCTGGGGCGCATGTTTCTTGCAGTCTGACCAGTTTTACTTAGCATTTGTTTCCACAACCCATGCTTCTAGATCTTAACATAAGAGACGGTCGGGCGCAGAGATTGTTTTGAGGTAGATATACTCTTATCAGCCCCTGAGTGAGGCCTACCCCCTTGCCATTGATGGGGTCGGGTGTCACTGAAGATCAAGGAGACGATAGCGAAATCGATAAGAGAAAGTGTTTTTTCATTTTAGAAATGTCATTCTTAATTTTCATAAGTACGCGCATAGATTAGGGGTAAACACAACGTAGCTACTCGATGTTCCAAGCATTAACGAAGACTTTGCCATCGATGGTCTTGAGCTTATAGGTGCCGGGCTAGAGCACCTCTGCGACAACGTACGGTCCCTCCCATGGTGGAGAGAGCTTGTGGCAGTTCTTGCTGCTTTGGACGAGGAGGAGCACTAGGTCCCCAACGTTGAAGGCCCGACCCCGAACTCGATGGCTGTGGTATCAGTGCAATGCTTCCTGGTACATGGCCGAGCGGAGGAGGGCGACATCATGTGCTTCATCAAGATGATCCATGGCATCCTCAAGGGATGCCTTGGCTCCTTGCTCGTTGTATGCCCTAACCCTCAGCACTCCATAGTCGAGGTCAGTCGCGAGGATAGCCTCATAACTATAGACCATGAAGAACAATGTGTAGCTGGTGGCCTGATTGGGGGTCGTCCACAGACTCTAGAGCACCGCTAGGAGCTCCGTGACCCATCGTCCACCAAACTTGTTCAACCGGTTGAAGATCCTAGGTTTGAGGCCTTGTAGGACCATGCTGTTCGTGCGCTCAACCTACCCGTTTATGCAGGGGTGCGCCATGGTGGCCTAATCGATGCAGATGTGGTATTCATCATAGAATTAGAGGAACTTTTCCCAGTGAACCACGTGCTGTTGTCCATGATAATGGAGTTTGGGACTCCAAAGAGATGGACGATGTCAAGGAAGAATAACACGACTTGCTCTGACTTGATCACGGAGATTGGCCGAGCCTCTATCCACTTTGTAAACTTATCTATGGTGACAAGTAAGTGCATATAGCCCCCGGGCACTCTCTTGAGAGGTACGACCATATCGAGCCCCTAGACCATGAATGGCCACATGATGGGGATCATTTGGAGTGCTTGGGCCAGCAGGTGGGTCTGACGAGCGTAGTATTGACACCCTTCGTAGGTGTGCACAATCTATCTAGCATCAGCCACTGTGGTCAACCAGTAGAAGCCCTGTCAGAATGTATTTATGACTAGGGTCCTAGGTATGACATGGTGCCTGCAGACCCCACCGTGGATGTCTCTCAGCAACTGCTTCCCTTGTTTGTTGGGGATGCAGCGCTGCAGGATCCTGGTGTGGCTTTGCTTGTAGAGCTCACCCTCAATAACGACAAAGGACTTGGCGCGATGTGTGAGCCACCGGGCCTCCATTTTGTCCATCGGTAGCACCTCACGGAGGAGGTAAGCGAGGTAAGGCGTCCTCTAGTTAGCAAGAGGGTTAGGCTCTACCATTGGGTCTACATCAATCTCAATTACCTCGAGGTCAGGGGGAGCTGAGGGTTGGTCAACCCTTGAGCCTAGGGTCAGTGGCTTGTCACTAGTTCATTCTGGTTCCTCGTAGTGGACCAAGGGCTTGTACTGGTTGCTGGTGAAAATGCTCGTTGACATTGGCTCTCAGTTGGACGCCATCTTTGCTAGCGCATCAGCTGCTTCATTGAGCCACCTTGAGATGTGATTGAGCTCAAGACCGTCAAACTTGTCCTTTAGCTGGCAGACTTCTTGGCAATACGCAGCCATCTTGGTGTTGTGGTAGCTTGACTCCTTCATGACTTGGTCAATGACCAGTTGGAAGTCACCCCAAACATCAAGCCACCAGATGCCCAACTTGACGGCAATGCGTAGGCTGTTGATGAGTGCATCATACTCGACCACATTGTTGGAAGCAGGGAAATGGATGCGAACCATGTACCTCATGCGTACCCCAAGGGGCGAAACAAAGACTAGCCCCACGCCGACGCCTTTCTTCACCAGTGATCCATTGAAGTACATCATCTAGTACTCTTGGTCGATGGCTGTTGGTGGCATTTGGATCTTGGTCCATTCTGCGATGAAATTAGCCAGCACTTGGGACTTGATGGCCATCCAAGAGGCATACGAAATGCCCTGACCCATCAGCTCGAGTGCCCACTTCATGATTCTTCCTATGGCATCCCGGTTTTGGATGACCTCGCCGAGAGGGAAGGACGTCATGACCGTCACCGGGTGCGACTCAAAGTAGTGACTCAACTTCCTCTTGGCGATAAGTATGGCATACAGGAGTTTCTAGATTTGGGGGTAGCGAGTCTTGGAATCAGACAAGACCTTGCTAATGAAGTACATGGGACACTGTACTTTGAGGGCATGTCCCTCTTCTTCCCTCTCTACCACTAGGGCAGCCCTGACTACTTGCGTGGTGGCTGCAATGTAGAGCAGAAGCGATTCCTCATTGATCAGGAGGACCAGTATCAGGGCCTTCGATAGGAGCTGCTTGACCTTGTCAAGTGCCTCCTAGGCCTCGGGCGTCCATTCGAAATGGTCGGCTTTCTTTAGAAGCCAATAGAGGGGGACACCTCATTCACCGAGGCGCGAGATAAAGTGGCTGAGCACGATGAGGAACCCTGTAACTTGCTGTACCCCCTTTATATTCTAAATCAGGCCCATCCTCATGATGGCCAAGATCTTCTCTGGGTTGGCTTTGATGCCATGCTCGGAGACAATAAAACCTAGCACCGTACCCCTTGGGACCCCAAAAATGCAATTCTTGGGGTTGCGTTTGATGCTGTTTGCTCAGAGTTTCATGAAGGTCTGTTCTAGGTCAACTATGAGCTGGTTAGTCCATTTGGACTTGACCATGAATGTCATCCATGTAGGCCTCAATGGTTTGCCCGAACAGGTCCCCAAAACACTTAAGCATACAACGCTGATATGTAGCCCCCATGTTTTTCAAACCGAATGACATTGTGACGTAGAAAAACAATCCAAACGGGGTGATAAAAGACATCGTGAGCTGGTCGGACTCTTTCATCACGATTTGATGGTACCCATAGTACGCATCAAGGAAGCAAAGGGTTTCACACTCTAAGGTCCAGTCGACTACTTGGTCTATGCGCGACAAAGGAAATGGATCCTATGGACACACTTTGTTGAGACTCATGTAATCAACACACATTCTCCATTTCTCACTCTTTTTTCTTACAAGAATGGGGTTGGCTAACCACTTGGGGTGGTACACTTCTTTGATGAATCCGGTCGCCAAAAGCTTCGCAATCTCCATGCCGATGGCCTTGTGCTTCTCCTCTTCGAAGTGACATAGGCGCTGCTTCACTGGCTTGGATCCTAGCCTGATCTTCAACGTGTGCTCAATGACTTCTCTCAGAATGCCTAGCAAGTCCAAGGGTCTCCATGCAAAGATGTCTTTGTTGGCGCGGAGGAAGTCAACGAGCGCGCTTTCTTATTTGGAGGAAAGCGTGGTGCCGATGCGCACCGCTTTGCCCTCAGAGCTACTGGGGTCTATGAGGACCTCCTTGGTGCCCTCCATGGGCTCGAAAGACCCAGCTGACCACTTGGAGTCGGGCGCTTCTTCGACGATCTCCTACTAGATGGCCGTGAGCTCTCCGGAGGTGACAATCACCGTTGCGTGTTCATAACACTCGACCTCGCACTCGTAGGCGTGCTGGAAGGAGGTGTCGACGATGATGACCCCACATGGACCCAGCATCTTCAACTTTAGATAGGTGTAGTTGGGGATGACCATAAACTTCACGTAGCATGGACGTCCCAAGATGGCATGGTAGGTCCCATGGAACCCGACCACCTCGAAGTTAAGGGTCTCCATCCTGTAATTGGTTGGATTCCTAAAGGTGATGGGCAGATTGATCTGCCTAAGCGGCATGGCCTACTTTTCAGGCACGATGCCGTGGAAAGGCACCCCAGTTGGCTAGATGCATGATCAGTCACTGCCTCCATCCATCAGCATGTGGTGAGCCGCTTCATGCCGATGATCGGTTCAACCACGAGTGGGTATCTTCCCGACTATGGGATGTGAAAGCATCTAGGCCCCTAGTTGGATTTCGGTGATTAATGTCAATACAAGATTACTATGACTAACGTGTGTTTTGCAGAGGCAATTAAGTTAGGTCATAGTAATGGAGATCGATTGGGCAATCGAGGTTGTCATGCCCCTACGATGGAAATCATTTCGGTTTTCAAAGGATGGACGACAAGGTTAAGGATGACTAGTTCTAAGTGTCGATTGGAGTTGGAGAGACACTTAGAGTAGTTTAGGACTTTGTTTTTCCTTTGGCCGTACTATGAAGGGGGGTATGAACGGGTAGCTTGACCTAGTTGAGTCTAGTGAGTTAGGTGTGGTGCACACTTGTTCAAACTAGCTCTAGGTAGCTCCTATGAATGCCCAAGATCCTTTGGAGCAATCTTCATTCACATATGTTCGAAAGTTGGAAGTGAATGGAGGGTCAAACACTGACCGGACGCTGGCTCCGGTGCGACCGGACGCTGGCCGCAGGGTCCGGTCAGTTCGTTCGACTGAGGTGGTTAAGTCTGTTGTGACCGGACGCTGGAAGGTCATGTGACCGGACGCTGAGGGATAGCGTCCGGTCGACTCCAGTAAGGGTCCAGACTTGGAAAAGAGTGACCGGACACGTCCGGTCAGTGTGACCGGACCCTGTGTATCCAGCGTCCGGTCGTTTACAGTAAGCATCCAAGAGCGACCGGACGCGTCCGGTCGGTAATGACCGGACCCTGACAGCGTCCGGTCATCACTTGAATGCTGGTTCGCGGGTTGAACTGACCGGAGCGTCCGGTCATCACGATCGGAGCGTCCGGTCGTCCCGCAGAAACTCATAACGGTTAGTTTTTCAGGCTGCCTTATAAATAGAAGCTCCACTCGTGAGTGGAGTTACTTTTGCTCATTCCAACAGCTGAGAAACACGATTGTGAGTGCCAAGAAGAGCAAGGTCCTAGTGAGGTGTTTGTGATTTGAGAATCCAAGAGAGTAGCCTCACTAGCAAATCAAGAGTAGCAAAGTGTGCATCCATCTTCTCATTAGGCTTCGCGTGGTCAAGTGAGAGTTCGTGCTTGTTACTCTTGGTGATCGCCATCACCTAGACGGCTTGGTGGTGATTGGGAGTTTGGTGTTCACCCGGTGAAGCTTGTGGGTGACCCAACTCAAGTTGTGAGCGGCTTTGGGTGATTCGCCATGACGGAGTGTCGAAGAATCAACCCATAGAGAGCACTTGATCCTTGCGTGGATCAAGGGGGAGCTACACCCTTGCGCGGGTGCTCCAACGAGGACTAGTGGGGAGTGGCGACTCTCCGATACCTCGGCAAAACATCGCCGCGTTCCTCTCTCTCCCTATTTACTTTGAGCACTTACTTTGAGCACTTACTTTGAGTATTTACTTTGAGCAATTCAATACTTGTGTTACATCCATAGAATTGCTTGCTAGAGTAAGGTTGGAATATAGGTTGTGAGTTCGTTGTGCATTAGTTTGATAGGAACACTTTTCTAGGCACAATGGGTTAATTGGGCTATCCGTAGGATTTGTTTATTGCAAGAGAATTTCGAATTAGCCCAATTCACCCCCCTCTTGGGCATCTTGATCCTTTCAGGATGCTTTCTAGGTGGTCGGCCCGATCAAAGGTGATGGCGGACTCCGACCATCGGAGGAAGGAAGGCATGGCCGGCTCGGCCATGTAGATCTCACGGCACGCAAGCTTCTGGCGATGCTTGGAGTCATAGGCCGCCGACCCCTCCGTAGATCATGAGGCAGCCATCCGACGTCAGAAAGCCATTGTCCTTCCCCTCGGCGTCATCTACTGCCGGCTTGGGCTCCTTCCTATGCTCCCCCTTGTTGGAGCCATCAGACATGAACCACTTCATGAGGGCGCAATCTTTGTATAGGTGCTTGATGGGGAAGGCATGGTTCGAGCATGGCCCTATGAGTAGCTTCTTGAAGTGGTCTGGGTTCCCTCGGTAGGCTTCTGACCCTCCTTGAGGTCGGCAGCGGCCATGAGCGAGCCCTCGTGCTGCTACTTATTCTTCTTCTTGTTGGGTCGGTTGGAGGCGCCTTCGCTGATGTCCTTGTCCTGCTTCGCCTTGCCCTTAGGGTGGTCGAAAATCACCCCGACCGCCTCCTTACCAGAGGCGTGGCTGGTGGCGATGTCGAGGAGCTCCTTGGTGGTTGACAAGCCCTTTGCATCCCAGCTTGTGAACTAGGGACTCGCAGGTGGTCCCGGATAGGAAGGCTCCTATAACATCAGTGTCGGTGACGTCGGGCAGCTCGTTGCACTACTGGGAGAAGCACCAAATGTACTCACAAAGAGTTTCCCTAGACTTCTGTTGGTTGTTTTTTAGATCCCATGGGTTTCCAGGATGCGTGTAGGTCCACCCAACTTTAAATCTAATTGGGCGGAAGGTGCTCCAATCATGTTTACGCCGAATCGGCTAGGAACAATGGGAGGTTGCGGATAATGAAACTATCACTATCCGCTCCACCAGCTTGGCAAGCAAGCCGGTAATCCTCTAGCCACAGTCCGGGGTTAGTTTCCCCAGAGTATTTTAGGATGTTGGTCGGTGGTCGGTACCACGGTGGGAACACAACGTTGAGGATGTGTCTACCAAAGGCCTGAGGTACTGTTAGGTCAGGACTTAGGCTCCGGTCCATGCCGCTGTTGTAGCGTCTGTTGTGATGAGGGTGATAGCCGCGGCTGGCTTCCTCTCTCTCATCATTTCGTCCATGCCTATGGGCATCTAGGGTGTTATGTGCATCACAGTGGAGGCCGACATGCTCAAGCACTAGGGTAGCAGCTTCTGGTGGACAGACACATCCCTAACATGTCATCCCGAGGGTGAGCGTTGACTATCGTCGAGCTCGTGTCACCGAGACAGTGAGCTTTTCGCCTGCTACAGCGCCACGTGATCGAGCAGCGTGTGGATCTCACGATCGACCTGATGATCCTTGGGTGTCGTAGGGTTCGAGAGCCCTCAGAGCAAGGCCACCACGATAGCGATGTTCTGGCTTTTCCGGGCAAAGTGTGAAAGGGCTCCATCGTTTTTTATGATCCTCTAGTTCATGTCACGGGCCATGGCGCGTGCACGCCCACCGTCTTTGTGGCACTCGATCTCTTGCTCAAGCTTCACATGCTCCTGCTCTAGCTAGAGCGCACATCCTCGAGTTCCCTATGCCGCGCCCTCAGCTGCTCCACCCGCAGGCGAGGCGGGGACCTTGTATCTCCCTTGACCTCGTCGTCGAGGTGGTTTGGTGGGGTAGCCCCTCCCTCGTGGACGCTTTCAACATATCCCTCAGGGGTACCTATCATAAAACATTCTCACGAGGGGGTGATGGCTTCCCCTGCTAGAGTCAGAGTCAGGGGGCGACTTTGAATCTCCCGCGAGAAGGCCGTGGAAAGATTCCACGACGTATTTGATCATCCCCATGAACTTGTCATTCGTAGGGGATGGGTGCATGCGCTGTGCCATGAGGTGGCCAACGGTCTCTACAGTGTTGCGTAAACTGAATGATAACGCTGTTGGGGCGCTCCGAATGAGGTATTCCAGGGAGAGCGGTTCTCCACCAGCAAGCTGTGTCATGACATTGGCGAACAAGAAGGCGAGGCAGCTTATGTCCCTCTGGACGGTCGGGGTCCTAGGAAGGCATCGAGCTAGCGCTTTAGCCTCCCATAATCGAAGCCAAGGAGCTGGTCGCTCTCGGGGGCATGGGCCTCCAGCGCATGTAGCTATAGCTCCTCAAGCGCCTCGACTATCATGTCGAGGCCGGTGGAGTGGCGAGGCTGGACAATGGTGGGAGCGTATGCCAACTCTCCCTCCATCGTGACGATGAAGTTCAGGTTCCCAAAGTGCACGTGTGCGCCCGAGCCCCAGCCGCCACCGTGACTAGCCACTTGAGGCCTGATGTGGACGTCGAGACTCTCAAAAAGCCCCTACCTAGCGCACCAACTATCAGTGTTTCGAGCCACCGGCTAGTAAATTTGTATCTATGCATCTGGGCTGGATGGTATGCTCAGAGGACACAAGAATTTCTATGGGTTTAGGTGGAATGTCCCTACGTCCAGTCTGCTGCTGCTCGTGTTACCAGCACTAGTTTGTAGTAGGGGTTACAAATGAGCGAGAGAGGGAGTACGTCCTAAGTCTCTGGTGAAAGGACCGAACGGAGTTGAGTCTTGTTGAGCTTGTTCAGCCATGTGCTTGTCCCTCTCATAGGGCGTCTTGCTTCCCCTTTTATAGGTGAAGGGGAAGGCGTAGGTTACAGAGAGAGAAAAGGGGAAAAGCAAGGGAGAAGAGGGCCTCCAAGGCCGCAGTGTCCTTCTCCTTCATGTGGGTCCCATCGAAGCTGTAGATGGTGACAGGGATGGCTCTACGTCGGGCTTCTGTTCACCCTTGGTGCCATGCCTCGACATCATCAACTGGTCGTGGTGTCCCATCCTGTCTCGGCGAACGTCGTGGTGAGCCAATGTGTCTGTCAGTGGCCTTACGGGGATTAGGAAGCACAGTGACCATGCACCCATCACTGTTGGTGATGCAAACCCCCGAGCGTGGCCTGACGTGGCCATGGGTCACGTCGAGACGTGCTCTCTTCCCTCTCGGTGTTAGAAGTTTGACCCCGGGGTCGTACCCTTAGACCCATAGTGGTTGGAGGCGGTATGGGTTTCCGTCGGGCGAGACAGAGACTGCACCCTTAGGGTCGGGCGGGACGAAGCCCGTGCCCTCAGGGTCGGGCGACACAGGGCCCGTGCCTGAGGGGTTGGGCGAGACGGAGCCCGTGCCCTTAGGGTCGGGAGAGACGGCTCCCATACCCTCGGGGTCGGGCGACATGGGGCCCATGCCCGAGGGGTCTGGCGAGGCGGAAACCGTCCCTTCGGGGTCGGTCGAGACTAAAATATGTCCTTGATTATCTAGGCGAGTTTGTCGTCCGCGGTCCTCAGATCCCTTCGTTGGGTATCCCTAATACTGATACCCGACAACATGTATAGTAGCTGATTTTTTTGGAAGGGAGAGCATGATAATCGACAGGTACAACATCATAGAGGATGGTCGTAAACAACAATATACTACTTGCAGTGGGTTTAATCTAAGATTAGGTATGCTCTTGGTGGCTAGCCGTGCCGATTTCTGATTATTGTATTTGTATGGCCTGCATATGATGCATTTGGTTAGTATACTCTTGTTTGGCAGGACAAAGAAGGTTGGTCGATGTAGTGATACATAACTACCAATTGGAACGCGTCGATGATGTGGGTAGCTAGTTTTTTCTTTTGTTTTAATATATTGTTTGGATTTTCTAAATTGAAACCAAACAATTTGTTTCTTTGTTTGATTATATGATGATTCTCTACTCGGCCCAGTCCATCCATCATCAGCACAAAATCAATTCCTTGGTTAAAGCTATTGTGCCTCTCTCTTCTCTTTTTGCTCCTATTCCGCGTGACTATGTAATTTCTATTGATATCATATCAAAGTAGCTCTCTATTTTCTTTTGGTGAGCTTTATTCCTCAATAAAACCACCATCCAAGTGTTTTATAAATTTTCAGTTCATTGGAACTCTTCTAAATGTAAATTTTGGATCATCTTGTATACTCTATCATAGATTTATATTTGCCTTTTTTGCCCTTAAAAATAACCGAGTTCATCAAATTGTTCCTCATATCTGCTAGAGCCACTAGCCAGTCCTGTCATCATGCTAGCATCTATTGGCACATCAAGCCTTTTCAATGAAACTATGGAACAACCACAGGTGATATGTTGATCTTAGACTTCTACCCATGCCGCTCTAATGTACTATTGTGAACCATGATGTGACCACACTTGTTTCTGTAATTCCTTGCAAAGAAGAAAACCAAACGATGTGTGTTATTACACTATTCATGAGCTTCTCACGCATGCGAACCGGGGAATCAATAGACCAATTGTATGTAAGAAATCAAACCCGATATGCTTTTTGTGATTTATTTAGTCATAATATGGCTATCGTAACATGTTCCTCCCTAGGTCACTGGCATGAAAGATGTTAGATTTGAGTTGCTACCGTTGTAATAATCATGTTCTATTAGGTTGTTTACCCTTGGCGACATCAATGTGATGCAAAACATTTTTGGACAGGAACACGTACGAGGAAGGGGGTTCAAAGTGCTTCCATGATTTTTCAATGATATATAACATTGGTGTCCCGTTTGCATATCTTTTGCATGCGCGTAATCCCTCCCATAGATGTTCCCTGTGCCTTCCTTGTTTTCTATTACCGTGGCAAAATCCAATTGTAACGTTGATTGAATTCTACACTACTATTCTTTTCCATACCAATTCTATCTATATTGGAGGCTTTAACTTTTCTAATACATATATATCTTTTGATATTTAGAAGAGTACCAAGGAACTAAACAATTTATGACAGACTTGGATAGTGGTTTTATTGAAGAGTGGAGCTCAATGAAATCAAATGGAAGGCTCACTTGATTTGGCATCAATAGAAATTGCTCAGCCATGAGGTACGAGTAAGAAAACCATAGAATAGGAGAGATATACAACATCTTTGAGCCAAGGAATTGATCGACAACACATATATGGACTTCATGCTGATGGAATCAATGTGCTTTCGTCTAAAAACTTTTTTTCTTCAATCCATAGGATTTAAGATGTTAGAGTATTTGATTCTGGCATTTTTCATGTGTTCTTTTTTTGAGCAATCCTACATTCTAAAGAGGCCCTAAAGGATTCATCATTCATGAGCTCGGGCCCCTCTAACTTTGCCGCCGTTCGGCTTACCCAGAAACCAGCTTGTTTTTTTAACCGGAACAGTATTTTTCTCTCACAATAATTCAACCAGAATATTATTTTTCACTTAGTTTCAGTCAAGTTTCAGCAAACCAAACGGAGCATATGTTTCTGGTAATAATAATGGTCTAAAAGCACGCCATGTCATGTTTGGATCATGCTTAATAGGACCCCGTGCTGTGTTTGGATCATGGGCCGTGCCCGTACCGCCCGTTGGGCCTGGTACATCTGCTTCATCTTCTGTAACAGCCCAATGATGAATTTTATCGCACAGAAGACCGCTCGTGGTTCGAACCGACGAGGACCGCCGGCGACCCTCCGCCCGCCACCGCCATGATCCGTCGCCTCCCCTCTCTCGTCCGCGCCGCCACCCAGCTCCCCTCCCTTATCCACCATGGCAACTGCCGCCTCCTCCTCTCCACCTCCCTCGCCCCTTTCTCCCTCGAGGCCTACCTCGTGGCCTCCTGCGGCCTCACCCCAGCCCAGGCCAGGAGCGCATCCAAAAAGGCGCTCGCCGAGGCATCCAAGTTGTCCGAGAGGGCGTTCAACGATCTCTCCTCCACCCGCCTCCACCCCGGCTTTGACCCCGACGCTGTCCTCGCCCTGCTCTCCAACATCGGCCTCTCCCGCGCCGACATCGCCGACGTCGTCGCCGCCGACCCGCTGCTCCTCCGGTCCCGGGTGGACAAACTCGAGCCGCGCATCCTCGCCCTCCGCGACCGCGTCGGCCTGTCCGTTCCCCAAATCGCCCGCTTCCTCGTAATCGGCTCCTGGGAGCTCCGCAACTGCGGCGACGTCGCGCCCAAGATCCAGTTCTTCGTCTCCTTGTACGGCTCGTTCGATCAGTTCCTAGTGGTCATCAAGAAGACCCAATCACTTCTTGCCATGAACGTTGATAGGGTGATCAAGCCGAACATCGCCCTGCTTCTCCAGTGTGGCCTAAGTGTTCGAGATATTGCCCAGCTGTGTTCGAGGGTCACCTGGCTGCTTACGTTCAACCCGGAGCGTGTGAAAGAGCTCGTGCTGCGCGCGGAAGAGCTTGGGGTGCCCCGCAGCTCGGGAATGTTCAAAGAAGCGTTGGCTACTGTAGCCTGTACAACCAAAGAGAACTGTGCTGCCAGACTTGACTTCTTGGAGAGTACTCTTGGCTGCTCCAAGAGTGAAGTTGCCACTGCTGTGTCCAAGAAGCCAATCATTATAGCAATATCTGACGAAAGTCTTCTCCGCAAGATCCAATTCTTCATCAACGAGGTTGGACTGGATCCACATTACATTTTGCAAAGGCCTGTCCTCTTCACATACAGCCTAGAGAAGCGACTAGTGCCCCGACATTGTGTCATGAAGGCCCTGCTGGCAAAGGGATTGCTCAACAGAAATGTGAGCTTTTACACATTGGCTAAAACTGGAGAGGAAACTTTCAGATTGAAGTTTGTCGACCCTCACAACGACTCTGTTACTGGGCTTGCAGATGCTTATGCCACTACACATAGTGGCAGTGTGCCCCATAGCTCAGCTATAACATCTTAAAGTGTTTTAATATTCTCAATATTATTCAGGCAGATGGTAGGATTTCTACTCATGCTCATTGGGAACTGTCCATGCTACAGACTCCTTTTGGTTTCTGTAACAGAACTACTGGTCTTTAACTGCTCATAGTCCAAGTTCAGGATTTGGTCATCTATGAGGAACTGGTTTGGAGCTATTCTGGGTCCTTACTGTTTGAGTGTAGTAGACTAGTAGTCACTTTTTTGTCTAGCACATGGCTGAAGGTTATTCTCAAGTTAGTTGTTCTTCTGCAGATAGATCCTTATTGTACCAGAAACATGTTATGAGGAAGCTTATCTTGATCTGGAGTATATTCAAAGTGCCTATTGGAAATCGTTAGTGTAATATTCTTTGGCACCCGCTGTTGTGCTCAGTAACTCTGTTGCTCCTGAATTACACAGAAGCATAAAAGATAAATAAAGCAAGCAACAATTCCGTCAAATAATTAGCTTAGATTTCCTGCATTACACTTACACACTGACCTTGCATTTCTAGGAGGAGTGCTTCAAACCTTCACGGAAGGCATCAACTACCAAGCTTGTCCCAAACGCGATATATTTGAAATGGGAGGCCTTTGTAATCACATGTTTTTTTTTGGTAAGTTTGTAATCACATGTTGACCTTGAGTGATCAAAACTGAACAAAGGAACAAACATTTGTCATCTGAAATTCTGAATCCATAGAAGAGCAGCCTGATGAACACCAAGAGAAGGCATCCTGTGCACCAAGAAGTGTTCGCTTTGAGGAAGTGGGCATGGATTTTGAACTAAGATTACTTGATTCACATTACAATTAATTTAAATATCATAAAGTATCTTGGGTCTACTACACAACTTGATCAAACTAAATGTGAATGGAACTAACTATAATTAGCTGCTGGCATGCATGTCTGTTTGGTTTGTTACTTAGTTTGTTTAATCAGCAGATCATTCCACAGAGACAAACCATTGAATACATGGTGTGTATGCAATATGAATACATTTACATTAGAGCACACAATTTAGTGCCATCAAATGACCGTAGGAGAGCCAATTCAGTACGAACCCAAATAAATTGCATCCAACTTTATGTCTAGTAATAACTTCTAGTCTTCTGCCTGTCGTATTCTGTACTCATAACATACAGTAATAACTTATTTTATATTAAAAAAAATCACCAGCTTGAAACAATCCTTTTGTGTTGGGGGTGGGGGTGAGGTCCCTGTTACAGTCACCATTCACCAATATACGCTATGGTCGGAAGAAGTATATCCTCTGTCAAACTTTAGAACTTCAGGCAGAGGCTTTTAGCTCTCCCAGTCCTTCGATTGGGACAGTAGGAGCAGGCGCTCCACCAGTCGTTGGCCTGCAAAAATTACCAGTTGTTTTAGCCGTCTTAAAAAGACAGATTAGTCTATAATCACGGTCACACACAGGATCACATATATACTTACAGTCCAATCATAACTTTGAAGGAATCATAGATCACCCACTGAGCGCCAGTCAGGGTACCGACCATCAGAATGCGAAGAGGAAGGCCACGGGTGAAGAGGCCCAACAGGCCAAGGTTCTTGACAGCCTGATGCATAAATAAATAAAAAACGTACAATGACTACTGATTGCATATAGGCAAAAGAGCAGTTCATCTGTGTTCTGCAAAGTGCAATGTGGACTTACATCTCCGACGGTGGCTCCCTTGGAGTTGTTGAGGAACGAAACCAAGTTGTCTGCAGGGTGCGAAACGGCAGCGCAGAAGATTCCGGCGACGTAGCCGCTCCCGAAGCTTACTCCGAGCTGGAGAGGTTTGCTACACTGATCCTTTGGAGTGGGGATGAGGTGCTTGTAGGTCATCTCCACGATGTTCTCGTATGTCGCGAACTTCATCATGGTGTCTGCACAGCACAGAGGTCGGGGAAGTTCAGCTTGGAAAGCTCATGTAGTCATGTGCAAAATACAGTGTGAATGGTATCTGAAGAAAAAGGAGAAGAAAGGCATGCTTACAAGGAATCTGTCGCCCCCAAAGAGGAACCAGTCCTCTGAATAGCCTGCAGATCAGAAACATCATCGTTCAGCTTAGGACTCCAGTTTTTTCTTTTCAAAATGCATAAAACAGATAGTTGAGCTGATCCCCCTACGTAGTACGTACCCTGCGTAGCCCTCGGCCCTGACGATCTTGGGGAAGCCATCGCTGAGCCCCCTGGCGAACCCGGGCTGCGTCTGCACCCTGACCTTGACGGCCTCCATGGGGCAGAGCGCGACGTCGGCGAAGACCTCGGCGGTGGCGGAGCCCGCCAGGTAGATGAGGGTCTTGTACTTGGCGGCGTACTCGGGGCCGGCCATGTCGGCGTACTTCTTCTTGAAGACCTCGTAGAGGCCGTACTTGAACGCGCCCTGCGCGCTGTAGCCCACGAACGTCGGCGCCCAGCCCCTGAAGAAGCCCCGGAGGCCCTGCTCCCTCATCACCACGCCGAACGCCGACGAGGTGCTCTTGTACTTGGCAGGGTTGATCTGCGAGCGATGCCATGTTGCATTAGGCCACGTCAGAAATCAGAGTAACATTCTCGTTAGAACACTGATGATTGATCCCAGTCGAGGGAACCAAAATTAGACCGCTGTATGCCTGCATATTGGTCATGTTCGAACCATGTGCCTAGTGCAGCTGGCCTAGAAGCTTATCTGCCTAGTTTCAACTAGCATCTGCGTGTTCGCAGTTTCGCATCATTGATGACGTCGGGGCCCAACGACAAGTCTCACGGTGACTTGATCAAACGGAAACACAATTTTAGACGTCTTCGTGGTCTTCGAAACACAATTTTCGGCGCAACCAAAAGTGGAGCAAGCATAAAATTCGTGGCGGCGAACCCCGGCACGGAATTTGGCAGTAGCCGGACGGTCAAAGAAAGCGAAAGTTTCCCGTGAACTGAATGCAAGCGCACGCAGTTACGCACCTGGATGTTGCACTTGATGACGTCGAGCGGCGTCACGGCGGCGTGCGTGAACCCGCAGGCCGCGGCCCCGCCGATGGCCCCCGCCGCGTAGTAGGCGGGCGAGAACATCTCGATCTTGCCGAACGGCTCGCTCGGCGCCGCCGCCACCACCGGTGGCGCCTCCCTGCCGCCGCTCGCGCCGGGCGACGCCGCGTAGAGGAAGCTGGGGAGCAGCGGCTGTCGCGGCGCCATCGTCCCGGGCGGCACGTACGTACTCGCGGACACACCAAGGCAGGCCAGGCGTGTTCACCGGGGGCCTGGGCTATTCTCACTGTGCGACTTCCCCGGTCTGTTGGAGTTGGAGCGGCTGCCGCCTGCACGCGGGTGTGTGTCGTTTTATACGAGCAGTCTAGCGCGCTCGCGCGGGGGCGTGACGGGCGCCTTGGGGTTTGACCCGCACGACGGCTTGGAAGGCGGCCGGCGAACGGGCGGTGAACGATGCGTGTGGTCTGTGGAGTTGGTGCGGCATCGGCTCTTTCCTGGAAGGCAGGAACTGGGTCACGGACTCACTGCTCCGCTGCCAGATGGGGTGCGCGTACTTAATTACATGTTCAATTTGTATAGATTCTTTCTAGATCTTCCTCTCTCTGATTGACACGGAATAAACGCTCTAGAATCTCGCTAATCACAAAGCCGCCGTGCTTGACTGTGTCTGACTACTTCGAAGCTGCGCGTCTGGATCTCTGGATTCGGGCGAGCCGTCGCCTCTCGTTCACATAACGAACGGAGTTCGTTCCTTCCGTCACGTAAAGCTGTGTTTGTTGTCAGCTAACCCAAGGATTCTCTTTGCATGAAAAATAAAAGGCCCAAACTCTCTTGGAATTCGTTCGTTCACGTGTCATGGCACAGTAACGAAGATAGTATGGTAGCCCAAAATACTCCATCGGCGATGTGAGGCCAAGGCCATCATCCCTCTCCTATTTTGAAGGCGGCCCTCCCGTAATTGCTTTGCACAGCCTATGGCTTTGCACCGATGCCCGCTATTTGTGTCCACGACGCCACACGCTACAATCGGCAGCAGCAGCAGCGATGCCGCGGCGAAGGAACAACGTCGCGTTGGCCATCGTTCTTGTGATCTTTGCGTTCTGCGCGCGATACGCATCGGCAGTGGGCAGTAAGTCCCATAACTTCTTAAAGTTCTTCGAGGATTTCGCATGGGAAACCTAGCTACTTTCGAAATTACTTTTGTACCAAAAATATCTCCATTAAATTATCCACAAATCAATCTCTCTCTCTCTCCCGTTTTATCTCCATTACTAGTAGCTGAGTAAGATGCTCTCGATGTGTTTTGGTTGTGCAGGCACGCCTCATTCAACCTTCAGCTACAAGGAAGGTGACCCGACCGGGCCTGAAAAATGGGCCACATTGCAGAAGGACTGGGCTATTTGTGACAGTGGCACCAAGCAGTCTCCGATCGACGTCGCAAAGGTGGAGGTCTCCAAGGATTTAGGCCCACTGGAGCAGAACTACAAGGCTGGCGCCGCCGTCGTGCAGAACCGAGGCCACGATTTCATGGTCGGTCAGATAAAGCCCACCCCGTCTTTTTATTATCATCAATAAAATAACGCGTGAATGTTTAATCCTGCTTGTTGTGTAAATTTGTCCAATTCTTGCTTGGTCTAGCTCAACTGGACAGGAGGGAACGGCGACCTGACAATCGAAGGGAAGAAGTACACGCTCCTGCAGGTGCACTGGCATGCTCCCTCTGAGCACACTGTCAACGGCACCCGGTGAGCATCCAAAAGCAAGGTCACATTCAGTCTTCATATACAGAGTAGTAACACGCATTCAGTCTTCTTACCTGTGTGCTGTTGCTGCGTGTTGGAATGATGGGGCCGGCCGGTTGGGCGAAGCTTTGACGCAGAGATGCACATGGTGCACGAGGACTCCACCAAGTCGAAAGCCGTCGTCGCGGTGCTGTTCAGCACCAAAGCAGGCAAGCCCAGCAAGCTGCTCGGCGATGTACGTAGTACGTGCCTCATATGATATACTATCTCCATATGTATTTACCAAATCATCATCATGCAAAGAAAGTGAGGGCAAAAAGAAAATTAGGCCCTAGCTTATCGCCCCGCTCGTTTAGCTTATAAGCTGTACTTTTTCAATCAACGAACAGTATTTTTCTCTCACAATAAATCAACCAACAGTAGTTTCAGCCATGGCTTATCAGCCAAGCGAACATAACATACGACGATTTCGCTGCTACTAATACACAGCTTAAGCCGTACTTCGAGAGGCTCGCTGGTAAACAAAATGCCACAGAGGAAGTGAAGGGCACTGTTGATCCGACAGCATGGATAGACAACGCCTCTGGCTACTACAGATACGAGGGCTCGTTTACTACGCCACCTTGCACCGAAGGAGTGCTTTGGAGTATCATGAGCAAGGTATGCACACAAGCTTACGATGTGTTCTCTCTTGCTAAATGTAAAATGAATTAGCATGGTAGCCCGCTAGTATCAAGAATCCAAATGCTACCACATCTGTCCCAAATTATAAGTTATTTTAACTTTTCTTGTAGAATCACACGGCTTAAGTTTGACCAAATTTATATAATACCCATCCGTCTAGAAATGACAGGCATATTGGATTAGAGGAAAGTCAAATTTTACAAAGTTTGACCAACAATTAGTCAAATAATATGCAAATTTAGAACATAAAACTTACATCGATAGATTTGTGTTCAAAGTGGCTCTAAGATGCATGACACTGATTCTTTAGCAATTGACTGCATACTATAAGAGAAATTGCGGGTCAAAATCTATTTTGTATGACTCTTCCTATGGTCAAATACGCCTGTCATTTATGGACAGAGGGAGTAAAATAATAACATTTATGATAATAAATAAGTATCATTAGGTTTTTTATTAATTATATTTTCATGGTATACATATTTGACGTCGTATATCTTTATAATTCTCTATAATTTTTCTCAAATTTAAGATGCTTTAACTCTCCAAGAAAGTTGGAACGAACTTGTAATTTGGGACGGAGGAAGAACTATATTATTAGATAATGGAAGTAAGCTCCGGTTTCAGACCTTTTTATAGAAATGCATTTATCCGCAATTATTATAGACACATGTAAAAGTTTCCTCTACTCATAAGGAGCCATCCATATGACGGAAAGAAAAAAAATCATGGCTCTTGATTGTAGCAACCGACACACTTTGATCAACTATATTTTGTTGCCGTCCGTGTGTGTTGCAACTGGAACCACAATTGGAGCTAGTGTGTAGTACCCGCAACAAATTGAATGGTTTGCATGAAAAAGGTTGTGGCATGAAAAATTGAGTTTGCGACCCGTCACTGATCAACTACTAAACAAAATGTTTATTAAGTGTTGGTGGGAACTCAAGCACTAAATATACGCCATACCCTAAAAACTTGATATAATGAAGGCCAAAGAAAAAGTGTTGGATAGTTTTAGTTCTACTGTAGAAACAACAATCTTACAACAATTCTAATTCCTCCTAGCTAAATTATCTTTAGTTAGGATTACACTCTTTTTTAAATACCATAAAGGGTTCTAATTTTTAATGATAGCTTCAAATGCCAAATATCTTGTGTAATCTAAATCAGTGTTATCCTAAATGCTGAACAATAAATAGGTGGTCATCCTTTGTTCAGTGTTTATGCCGTTTAGAGTTTAGACGGTGTTTAAACAAGGTTAAATGGCCTAGACGATTTTATACAATAACACTAAAATATACATACTTATGTATGTAAAAGTCAAATATGGGAGAAAGTATACATATTTATGCATGTAAAAGATAAATATTTTATCAGATATTTTTTTGGAAGGAAACTAGAGCCATCTCCACTTCATATACGTACAATGTTAATTATCTAGGTGACAATGTGGTAGTTGTAATCCTCGCATTGACAAAGTGGTTAATTAAATGGTCGTTTATCTCATTTAATCATTTTGTAAGTGGAGTTTATATAGACTATTCAGGTTTTAAAAAGTTTAAACAATTTTAAACAATACAATCGTTTAGTTCATCGTTTAGGATCTGGCCTTTGCTTACCGTTTGAACGCTTTTTAAATGTACTAAACGGCTGTTGGCAAACATTGATCTTAATATCGTTGCTGACCAGATGTCTAAACATAGACTTAACTGAAAACAATCCATTTTTCTGAAGACTCCACACGACAATGTTCTTCTCATAATTTAAATAATGGAGGCCTACTATGAATATTTATGTTTTCATTTGTTTGAGCTTACCATCGTCAACTTGTTCTTTTTATTATGTACCTATACATGTACTTTTTTGTTCTTTTTGCTATTTCAATAAAATAATTTTTGTTTAGATTGGGATGCCACGTTCCACAGCTGAATGATTGTGCCTTCCACTTTCACCTATCCTGAGCTACATATGCATCAAGCTATGTGCGAAACTTTGCCTCTCTGTGTGTGTATTGCACCTAGTTATATATGTTTATATTTTCCTAATATAGTTTACATGGAATGATCATGCCAATTATAGCTATAATCTTTTCACATACATTAACAAACCTATGTTCAACTAAATTATGTAATCTTTTCCCCATTTTTGGGTTTTTTTAATAATAGAGAGGCATGTATAAGGATATATGAAAAGGGTAGTAGATAATTTATAAATAGGTACAAAGCGTATTCTGGGGTAATTATGATAGCAGTGGTGGATAATTTAAAATTAGGTGTGGGGTATTTCGGACTTTTTAGTGGTGGTGGTTGAATTTTTTTCTTTCCCTTTTTTACTAAAAACTAGTAAGGAGCCTTTTTTGTTGGCTAAATATGTCACTTGTTAAATATAAGATGAACTTATTGAATAAGAGAATGATTCAATTTAATATTCTTGTGCCTAAATGTGTACCAGGTAGCAGATGCATCAAAGGAGGAGATCACCTCGATAGATCGAGTGAAGAAGGTACCTAGGTTAAGAGAACACTGAACAAAACCACATTCCTCTAAATTGTGAATTTTATCTTCACACCGCACCAGAGTGATCCTAAACCCTTGTCATTTCTCCTTGTTTATTTCTCATTTAGTCATCGATGGAGCCAAATGCACGGCCGGCTCAGAAAATCAACAGCCGCGTTGTTCGCTATTACAAAGCAGGAGCCACAGAAGCGTCAGCGCCAGCGCCAGCACCAGGACCAACCTAAGAAGACCGTGAGCCTTGGAGGCGTAACACGATGCTTTTAAAATTCGTCTTTCTACTCAAAAGTTTGTGTGTTGAGTATTGACAATTTCTTTGGTTTTAAAATTGATTTTGAAAAAAGCATATGATAAGGTAAATTGGAGTTTCTTACAACAAACATTGAGAATGAAAGGGTTCTCACACCAATGGTGTGAATGGGTGCAAAAATTCACACAAGGGGGTAATGTTAATATTAAGGTGAATGATCAGTTAGGGTCTTACTTCCAAACTAAAAAAGACTTAAGGCAAGGTGACCCCATATCGCCCATACTATTTAATATAGTGGTCGATATGCTCGCCATAATGATTGCCAGAGCAAAGGAAGCAGCGCAGGTCGAAGGGGTTATTCCTAATCTAATCCAGGATGGATTGTCTATCCTCCAATACGCGGATGACACAGTAATTTTTATGAGCCACGATGTCGAAAAGGCGGTAAATATGAAGCTTTTGCTTACCACCTTTGAACAACTATCGGGGCTTAAGATTAACTTCCACAAAAGTGAAATCTTTTGTTTTGGCAAAGCAAAAGATCATGAAGAGTTTTATTCGCAGCTGTTTGGATGTGTTATTGGAAAATACCCCTTTCGCTACCTTGGTCTTCCCATGAATACAAGTAAGCTAAACAACAAAGATTGGAAGGTAATTGAGGAGAGAATTGAAAAGAGACTTAGTGGATGGAAAGGAAAAATGCTTTCGGTGAGGGGCCGAATGGTTTTGATAAACTCGGTACTGTCTAGCTTACCGATGTTCATGATGTCTTTTTTCGAACTGCCGAAAGGCGTGTTAGAAAAAATAGACTGCTTTAGATCACGTTTTTACTGGCAAAATGACCAGCACAAAAGGAAATATAGATTGGCCAAATGGGAGATATTATGTCAACCCAAAGACCAGGGTGGTATAGGCATACAAAACTTGGATATACAAAACAAATGTTTATTAAGTAAATGGCTCTTCAAACTTTTAAATGAAGATGGTATGTGGCAGGAACTATTAAGGAACAAATACATAAAAGATAAGACTATAGGGAGTTGTGTTAAGAAACCAACAGATTCTCATTTTTGAAAAAGTTTAATGAATGTCAAGGATGTCTTTATGGACTTTGGCTAGTTCAAAGTGTTAGATGGGTCTCAAACTAGGTTCTGGATAGATATTTGGTTGGGAAATAAACCTCTCAAAGACAAATTCCCCTCGTTGTTTAATATAGTAAGAAGAAAACAAGACTCTGTAGCACAGGTTCTTAGTACAATCCCACTAAATATTTCCTTTCAACGAAATTTAGTGGGGGTGAACTTAATGGCTTGGCATAGAATTGTTGCTTCTTTACAGGATATTAACCTACTTGAGCAAAGGGATGTCTTTGTTTGGAGTCTAAATGCATCTGGGAACTTTACAGTCAAGTCCATGTATGTTGCGTTAATTAATAATGGGGTTAGAGTGTCACAAGATTTATGGCAAATTAAAGTACCTACAAAAATAAAAATATTTTTGTGGTACCTAAAAAAGGTGTAATTTTAACTAAGGACAACTTAATTAGGCATAACTGGAATGGGGACAGGCAGTGCTGCTTCTGTCACTCACCATGTTCGCTGGTTGGTTTCTGGGCTGGTTTGGACTGGCTGGTGCTGGTTTGTTGTGAGAGAAAAACACTGTTGGCTGACTGGTTTGGGCTGGCTGAAACCAACAAGCGAACAGGCTGACTATCCGGAGACCATACAACATCTCTTTTTAGACTGTGCTTATGCCAAATACTTATGGCGTGCTATACATATACTTTTTTGTATTGCGCCCCCCCCAAATATAAATGACCTTTTTATTAGATGGTCAAAGATAGCGAACCAAAAGTATAATTCATTGTTATTAACAGCAGCTTCCGCACTTTGCTGGGCCATTTGGTTAACAAGGAACGAGGTGGTTTTTGACAAATGCAAACCAAAATCTTTCTTGCAGGTACTCTTCAGGGGAACGCACTGGCTTCGACAGTGGGCAAGATTGCAGCGGCATGATGATCAGCGGGATCAGCTGATCCTAGTTGGACAGCACCTAGAATCGTCAGCTCCGCAGTTTTTTAGTTCAAATGGATGGTTATCTACAAGACATCTTGGTTATGTTTAGTCTAAACTTTATTTTGTTTCGGTTACCAGTGTGGCTGGCGGCAAAGGTGTTGTTTTTGAAGTCTGTGTGTGTGCCTTTAGACGAGACGTTGTAATAATTGGCCTGATTCTATCAGTTGATAGATGAAGCCGGGTATAAACTATCCATTATCTAAAAAAGGTGGCACAGTTGCTCACCTCCCGAGAGATTAGGATGGAAGATCTTTGATGAATTGAAGTTAATACAGATGTCTCGCTGCCAACAAGCATGCCACTGACTACTTAAAGAATGATTATTAACTAGGATTATACCCATACATTGCAATGAGAATAAAAAATAACACCATAATAATTGTATTTTGCACGTGTGTTGTACCATAAATAAAAAACAATGTTTTGAATGTGACGTTCACAACATCATGTTTCGTTGGAGCTTCACCAGAGTTGTCCAGTGTGAAGACCATAGCAGCATTGGACATATCCGGTGCACACGATTTTTCTGAGTGGAGGGACAACGGCTAGTTCTTGGACTTGGGGCTATAAATACACCTCCATCTCATGCTAGGGTTCTCTCTTGGCATTCTAAAGATACACATACACTTTGTGGGTGTCCAAGAGAGGACGGGGATATTAGAGTGATTTGGATTCGCTAATTCTTAGGACTCGATTAGTGCTAAGGGAGTAGCAATTTTGCATCCACTTTTATCATTAGACTTAGTTAGGTCAAGGGAGAGTTTGTGCTTGTTACTCTTGGTGATCGACATCATCTAGACGACTTGGTGGTGTTGTGGAGCTTGGTGGTCTCTTGGTGGTGATTGTGAGAGGCCCAACTCATGGTAAAACTCAATCTGCGGTGGCTACACAACTCATGGTTATTTGAAAGGTCCTAAATGGCTAGAGGGGGGTGAACAGCCTATAAAAATTCTCTACAAATTCACTAGAGCAATCGATTAGTACACTAAATAGCGTAATGCAATTTTGCTCTAACTCTATAAGGGTTGTGTGGGAGTATTAACCCCTATACCCTTACGGCTAGGCTTGGGCCGGCCCGGATCAGGGGGTCCGGTCCACTAGAAGACGACGCGTGGCCCGGCCAACCTGTTCGGAATCCCGCGCAAGGAATTAAGATAGATTTGGAGATCAAGCAAGATCCTGGTCGGTTAGAATAGGAATCCTTATCCGACCACCTATGACAATTGTAACTGGCTAGGATTAGTTTTCAGATCTGTAACCCTGCCCCCAGACTATATAAGACGGGCAGGAGACCCCTCTAAAAAACATCTCTCATTGACATACAACAATACAATCAGACGCAGGACGTAGGTATTACGCCTTTACGGTGGCCGAACCTGGATAAAATCTTGTGTCTGCCTTGCATCACCATCTTGTTTGTAGCTTGCGCATCTGTCTGCCGATAATCTACTACCTTGGGCATACCCCTAGGTACACTGCCGACCATATTTCGTCGACAGTGGCGCGCCAGGTAGGGGTCCCCTTTTAGGGGTTGTGTGTGCTGATCTTCCAACGAATCAGATGGCGGTTTTCTTCATCAACATCATCCATGGCGACCTGGCTTCCGACGACATTGATGCTCGTGCCGGCCCTCATCGTTGATTGCTCATCGTGGTCCCACACCTTGTCAGCGCATCGACAGCTTGCTGCAGGCCCCGTTTGCCAACACTATCCGCGGCTCTACGATCCGATCTACAGAACTGTAAAGGCCATGAAGATTTGCATGTATTCATGCACGATGGAAAGATGCAGCCCAACAGATCTAAGTTCGATCGGCAAGCACCAACCGAGAAAGCTGTCGTTGGGAATTTCACCGAGAAGAAAAAAGGGCGGGCTCGAGACGTCAACAACTCTAGACCAAGCACGACTCCGACACGATGCGATCTGCTCTAAACCTCTGATCAACTCCAACTCTCCGAGAGGAAGCCTACGAGCACCGTGTGGGACTTGGGCTTGACAAGTAGCCTGTCTACGACACACGATACTCAGGGAAGATTCTTTCCGTTTCACTCTCCAATATTCGATCTAATCTGCTTGCAACTAGATTTAATTTATTCTCGGAATTGCTGAGATCGGCGGCTCTACTTCGATTGGCGACTATTCGAGGACCGATGACTTCATCCGCAGCAGCGTTTTTCCTACACCACCACAAGATTGGTGTTTCGACGAGTAGCCTTGATGCCTACGGGTCTGGCGTTGGAGTCATCACTGGACAACATGAGGAGGAAGCACGCATCTGCGCATCTTGCAAGCAAGTACGGATCTTGCATGTATGCATGAGTCATGCATATGCACGTAAAGATCAGCTCATCTACTTTCTCGTGGCCCTACTCCAGCGCGAGATCAACCAATCCGGCTCCATATCGTCAAAAGCTAAGTCAAGTTATTTGTTCGATCTAGCAATTTTATTGTGTATCTCTCCATATACGTGTATTTGTCTTCATCATGATTATTGCCGATAGGATTTGATTGCGTGGTCAACGCGTGGCAGCACTCGGTACTCGTGGTAGCACCCGGCGGCGCTAAGAACCCAGCGTTCGGTGTCCAATTGCCATACATGCACATACAAGATCAACCACATGCACGCACTCACCGTCGGAGGGTCCAGCCGTCGAGTTGTATGATGCTGTACAAGCTAACTGAAGCGTGCAAGGAGGATCTCAGACTGCTCCGACCACGTCCGTCCGAGCTACGTTCATCCACCTCGACCACCAGACCACGTCGACCATGTCCCGAGCGGCTCCACCGAGCTCCGACCACGTCGACCACCAGACCACGTCGACCACATCTCGAGCGACTCCGCCGAGCTCTGACCACCTCAACCACTAGACCACGTCGCAATGATGATCGCCACGAAGAACGACGCTATGACAACCGCGACCACCGTCACAATAGGCCGAAAAGTACGAGGATCAGACAACTTTATCGCCATTGACCAGATTTCTATCCAAAGGTAAGTACACTTCTAATATTTATATTTAATATAATTTTCATTACGACGTTCCTCCACAACGTCCTCGTCATGATTATTCTTCAAATAACGCTTGTCCATGTATACCATCTTAAAGATAACATATAGCTATACTTAATGCAAATCCTCGACCAGTCATGTTGACGCTCGATGCCTCCAGAGACGGCCCTGTCTCTGGCTCCTCCCTACACGTGCACGAGCGTCTGCCCTCTGCGTTATGGGTGGTCGGCAGCGGCTCCTTAGCGACGCTTTGTTCTTCCTACATGTGCACGGGCTCCGCGCCTCGTGTTATGGTTCACGGGCTAGCTAGGGCTAGAGACTCAACTATATACTAACTGGTCGGGTGGTTTATATTAAGTATAAACACAAACTTCATATTAACACTAATGTTTACAAAGCACCAACTGCTTTATCACATCATGCTCATTTGCAAATGATTGCTGAGCGTCATACGCTATTTCTTCACTGTTGATTTTTCTCCTAAAAATATTATTTTGTACATCATATACTACCATTCTACATATTTATACTACAGGAATTTTGAGCTATGCTCGGGGTCTTCGTCGCTCGCTTCTCGACCTACGCCCGGGGACTGCCTCGATCACTCTCCGACCACAGCTCGGGGACTTCGTCGCTCGCTTCTCGACCTATGCTCGGGGACTGCCTCGATCACTCTCCGACCACAGCTCGGGGACTTCGTTGCTCGCTCCTCGACCTGTGCTCGGGGACTGCCTCGACCACTCTCCGACCACGGCTCGGGGACTTTGCGTCTCGACTACATGCGACTGGTGACTCGCATACAGTTGGGATATTTTTTTCTCACTTAGACCTTGCTACAAGGCTCATACCTCGCCTTCCAGCAAGCTCGGGGACTACATCGGTATGATACACCTGTCGGTGCATCTCGTATCGCCTGTACGACGATTGGATTCTCAACTTAACTAGGAATTCTTTTTAGACCCTGGCACCACGTGCCTACGTCACCTACTACCAGGCTTAGGGACTAAGTGGGCACACTTCACCTTGCGATGAATGTGTTTGTTTTTCGACCCCTACGCTTTGACTGATTGCCAGAATTACTATTGTCCAAGGGTCACTTACATTTCTTTTCAGAAATACAAGTGGGCACACTTGATAAGGAAAGAAATCTTTTTCTTTTTTCTTTAAGAGCACCATGCATTCTTCGGACAACCAGAATCTTCGGCTATAATCGTGGTCTACTGCTCTCTGTTCTGACCAGAATGCTGGAACATTCGATTGGTCAATGTTTCAACCAGTTGGAGATGACATGAAGACGGATCGCATTAGTCGAAGGAGATCGAACGATGTGTCGCAGCATAATACATGGTGCTTGGGGACTAGCTGTGGGAGTATTAACCCCTATACCCTTATGGCTAGGCTTGGGCCGGCCTGGATCAAGGGGTCCAGTCCACTAGAAGACGACGCGCAGCCTGGCCAACCTGTTCGGAATCCCGCGCAAGGAATCAAGACAGATTTGGAGATCAAGCAAGATCTTGGTCGGTTAGAATAGGAATCCTTATCCGGCCACCTATGGCAATTGTAGCTGGCTAGGATTAGTTTCTAGATCTGTAACCCTACCCCCTGGACTATATAAGGCGGGCAGGGGACCCCTCTAAAAACATCTCTCATTGACATACAGCAATACAATCAGACATAGGACATAGGTATTACGCCTTTATAGCGGCCGAACCTAGATAAAATCTTGTGTCTGCCTTGCATCACCATCTTGTTTGTAGCTTGTGCATCTGTCTGCTGATAATCTACTACCTTGGGCATACCCCTAGGTAGACTGCCGACCATATTTCATCGACAGGTTGCAAGCCACCTACCCAACAATTCTAGTTGCTATGATCACTGGGCACACAACAAGCTAAGTCACTACTCACTAAGCTAGTGTGCTCTCAAAGACTAACTAAAGAGCCACACTAACCAAACTAACAAGCTCTCAAAGACTAACTACACTAAAGAGCTTGGCAACTAGTTTGTAAGGAATGTAAGGGAGTGAGTAGGGTGATTATACCACCGTGTCGAGGAATGAACCAATCACAATACAAAGCCAATCAATCACCGGAAGAATTTCAATCGCAAGATGACATAAGAATTTTTCTCCCAAGGTTCACGTGCTTGCCGACATGCTAGTCCCTGTTGTGTCGACCAACACTTGGTGGTTCGGTGGCTAATAGGTGTTGCACAAACCTAGTACAACAAATGGACACCGCAAGAAACTACCCACAAGTGAGGTAACTCAATGACACGAGCAATCTACTAGAGTTACCTTTCGGCGCTCCGCCGGGGAAGGTACAAGACCCCTCACAATCACCGGAGATGGCCATGAACAATCACCAACTCGTGCCGATGCTCCTCCGCTGCTCTAAGCCATCTAGGCATCGACAAACACCAAGAGTAACAAGAGAATCACAACAAATCGATCCCCAAGTGCCACTAGATGCAATCACTCAAGCAAACGCACTTTGGATCACTCCCAACTCACATAGGATGCACAACCAAGCAAGAGAATGAGTGGGAGAGGTTTCACTCAGCTCAAAGGATGCTATCACGTGTAAGAATGACCAAGAGTATGAGCCAAACACGCCAAAGCTCTATTTATAGAGCCTCCAAAAAGTTATAGCCGTTATGTCCTCGGGGAGGTTCGGACTCAGGAACCGAACCCTAGAACTAGACCGCTAAAGTGACCAGACCCTAGGATGTCGCCACGTATCTCCATGTTTAACCACAACCCTTAGATCCCAATGGTTACTATTTTACCATGTTGTCTGCATGGAACCGGACCCTACAACCAGACCCTAGATCCGGACCAATTCCCTCAGGGTCCGGAGGAACACAGAGAGGTTCCAGAGAAAATATGGGTTTTCTTTTTCATCTCTGGAGAAAATATGCTCTTGAACTTTAGTTATGAAACTAGGGCATAGTTCACAACTATTAGAAAATATAGGTTAGGATGATAAAGGTGGTTCTAATCGTGTACTCCGTGGAGCAACATATTGGTATATAGACATGTTCTCCATAACTACTAAAACAAGGATGAAAATTGAAATCCTAATTCTAGATTCAAGATGATCAACTACCATTCCCCGACAACGGCGCCAAAAAAAGCTTGTTGACACTAGGGGTGGCACACACAGAATGTGTAACACCCTAGGTGTTTGGCTCCCACAAAATTGCATTTCACTTCATAAACATGTGCATCATCTATCTCATCATGCCATTGTTACAGAAACATGTATATGCAACATTCTCAATTATGTTGTTTCATACTTGATTGATTATGAATGGTAGTTAGTGCAACATGTGAATGCAACATGAATTCTCATACCTTGAAATATGGCAACATGGTAGTGTAATATGACAAGTTTAAAATTGCAACAAAGTCATGAAACATGTGAAACATGGATTTGCAACATTAGGGTAATTTGAGTGTTTTGTTGTTTTATCACATGTGATACTTAGAAGTTGGTGTAGCACTTGTGTAGAGTGGTTAATTATGGTCTAATACACCTTAACTACACTTAGGGTAATTGATGGGACATTGTTCATGTGGACCAAAATGACTAAATTGCCCTCTAGGTGGAGGTTTGACTTTAGGATGACCTCTAGAGTGACTCTGTTTGACTGATTAAAAAGTCCAACCTAGAGATCTTGCATGGATGTGCACCCTTTACCAAAGTTGTATCCAATTTGTCAAGGAACAAAAGTCTCAATATGACCATCTCATGAAAATGGCTAGAACATGCTCAAACAGGGCCCACAAGTTAGGTTTCCCTGCTGATTTCAGACTTAGAAAATTTTTTTAGTCGAGTCCTGACTTACAGTTTCATGAGCCCCTCTTTGAGACCTTGTATCTCCCAATCCAGACCGAATTAGTCCAAGCCCCAATTTACAATGTTGTAGTACTACTGTAGCTCTATAAATTTGCTGTTACTACCTACCGCTAACTCGGGCTAGATTACGAGCTATGAGGCGATGAAATGGCGCTGTCAGTCGTGCCACAGACCCCGATTCAATCGTTTCAGAAAACGTTCAGTGAACGTCATGGCCGACCGATTCAGAGGCTGGCCACCACGTGGTGTGCATGCCCACTAGCACCTCCATGTCACGCGCCCGTGCTCCTAGGTGAAAGCCAAGCCAACGCCTCGCTCACTCCCTCTTCCTCTCGCCATTTCCCTCTCTGCCGTCCTCTTCCAAGCGAGCGCGGTGACTAGGAAGACCGTGACCGCCGCCAAGCCAAATCACCTAACCGAGCACCATTGTCTGATTCCCCTGAACCATAGCACCACCGTGAGCCTCTCCACGTCCTCGACCTCACCTAAGCCTCGTCCTCGCCTTAGGTAGGGCTCACCGTGAAGGCGGCTCCACTGGGTCGCCATGTCCGCCGCCAGCCGAGCTCGCACATGGTTGTGCCGCTTGAGCCTCTTACCGCCCCCTCTTTCCCTTGCTTGAGGTCCAGTTAGTGATGCTGATGCTCGTAGGGTAGACCATTAGGGCCGTGATGCCATCGGCTCGCCGGAGCTGGCCAACTCGCGGCTGTGCGCCGCCATGGCCGTCGCCATTCCCCCTAGCCACCGCAATTGCTGCAATTAATGGTACCCCTAGGTGCGCACGGGTGAGGTGAACACACTAGTTCCTGTGGCCTCACCGGAGCTGCCACCGACGGTGAGCTACCGCCGTCGCTCTTCTTCCCTCCCCTGTTTTTCTCTCTGACTAGCGGGGCCCGCTTGTCAGCAGCCGCGCGCAGGCGGGAGCCGACCATGGGCCGCATCGTGTTTCTGGGCCACGCTGGCGTGTGCTGGCGCATGCGTCGCGGGCCGCAGTGGCTTTCTGGGCCGGCCCAGTAGTTGGTTAGGGTTTCCAAATTGTTTTGTTTTATTCTTTTTCACAGATTTGGGTACATATTCAAAAATGTATATCTCTTGGTTGGTAGATCCAAATGACGTGGTTCCAATTTTGTTGAGTTCCTGGTAATGTCTAGTTTATATTAAAAATATAATTTATGCCATGTTCTGTTATGAAAAATGGAGTTGCTAATTATCTCTTTTAATCATGTGGGAAATAGGGGTAATTATATCTTTTTCTGTGTAGCTCCAAATGGCATGAAATTTTTATGGTGTATTGCTCATATCATGAATAGCTTGTAGTTAAATTTTCATACACTTTGGACACTATATGTAGGAGTTATGTAATTCTCTTGTTTGCATGGATGGATCTTGTGTGAATTTTCATAATTGTTCTATAGATCCAGTAAAGGTAAAATTTGGTGAGTGCTATTCTTATGCTAGAATGATACTAGGAAAAATGTGAAATCTGTTGCTTGACACTTTTCATTAGGGTTTCCTAATTATGCTAGAAATAGACCTATCATCTATTATTTTTGATACAGCAAGTTCTGCTTGTCCAATTGCTTTGAAATTTTTATGGTAGTCTATGTGAAGCATGAGTTAGCTACTGTAATTCTTGTAGATTGTTCTGTGTAGTTTTACTATATGTTGCTTTAATCACCTAATTAACTAAATAAATTAGAAAAGGACATTAACTAATTTATTTAGAAGTTGGCACTATACTTTCTGATGTTCCTCTGGTATGCACAACAAGTTGGTAAACTTGGTTTGGTCCAATTATGCTTTTGCATCATCACTAAATATTTAATTTAGTAAACCTGCCATTTCTAGACAGATTCTATGTTTACTTGAATTCGATTTGGTTAACGTAAGAATCATGCTTTGATGTTTACAAATGATTTGTAGAGAATTTCATAAGCTTTCCAAAATGTCCTCTTGCAAGTCATTTGAATTTGTAGAACTCTTGTGGTGATTGAATTAAGGAACTGCTCGTTTGCATATGAAACCTTAACTTTTGATTTAAGTATGCCTTTACTATTCCTAAGCTTGTGGTAATGTTCCTAGGTGTTAGGCCTTTAACTGAAGATGAGCATCTTTATCTTAGGTTATGGAAGTTAGGTAAGTTGATCTTGTTCTTCGAGTTAAGTTAGATACATGTTTTAAAGTGATTTGAATAGAGCTATTCTTAATCGGTAAACGAGTGTCTAGTGATGTTTTCGTTAAATACTTACTGTTATCCATTCATCATGAGCATCATATCATTCCTTATGCATCCATGATATTTATCTCGTGCATCTGCATGCAATAGGTGTACCGGAAGGTGTGACACTACTAGAATTCGAGGAACCGAGCGGGGAGCAGCAGCAGCCAACACCGGAGGTTTAGGAGGTGCAGCCCTTAGGAGAAGTGCCAGACGAGGTCACCGTTGAGTGCCCGGATCACCGTCCGTGCAACTTTGTGAAAGGCAAGCCCCAAAGCATATTAAGCCTCTTAATTTCTGAAATGCAATTAAAGTATTATTGTTACATATATATTGTTGCATTAAGTTTAGGTGTTGGATGCAAACACTTGCTGCATTGGTTATCCAATCCTTGTCCAGATATTGATACCCTGAATCCTATGTAGCTCAGGCTCGTGTAGTGCTTAGCCCTGCTTAAATGCGGTAGAAGTCAGGTGATTTCCTGTCACCTGCGAGCTATAGGGATATACATATGGCACGATTGGCTATATTTGCTATCATGGAAAAGAACCTGTCTTAATTTGAATTGAAGACCAGGTGGAGGCTTGCCGGTTCGTAGTGACTCCGTCTGTGTCGCTTAAGGACCAAATCTTGGAGCCTTTTCTATTCATGTTGAACGCATGCCTCTATCTTAGTTGGCCGGGTCTGGAGACCGACCACGAAGCCGAGTAGCTCAACTCAGGCTGGGAGTCGATAAGTATAAAGTACACCTCGGAAGGGAGCCGTAGGCGTGAGTCCAAGGGTAGGTGATTTAAAGGTCCTGATCGTCCTGGCAGAAGAGTAATCCCTGAGAGTGCCGGTGCTGATCGAACCCACGAATTTGGTTTCTGAGTTGTACCAAAGGTGACCCACTGCTACCCTTGCAAAGTATGCTAGGGTGAGAGTTAGGAATACCCCCTCAGCTGAGTTGTAATTCGATTCGAGTTGCCGTCTCTCACCGGTTAGTGAGAACTTGACGGGCTTATCTCCAAAGTAGATACACTAAATAACATAATGGTTCAGGAATGATGGTATGATGATGACAGCCTTATTATACCTGCTATGGTTAATATTGTTTGCTCCTAATAAGTGAGTGCTCTAGTACAGGTGCTAATCTACTGGACAGGTAAATGATGATAAACTTGATGCTAAGTTTAAATTGGTCACAATATTCATAAGCTCTTTTATGCAATCGTGTCAAGCTAGCCCATCTCATAAGCCTTGCATGACCCTTGGTGTCCTTTATTTCTAGTTTTGATGGGTAAGTCTAGCTGAGTACCTTCTCGTACTCAGGGTTTATCTCCCACCTGTTGCAGATGACCAGTTCTACTTTGGTTGCTGCAAGTATTGCCTTCTCCGGGCTGGGGATGAAGACCAGATCATTGGGCGTGGTCGCTCCTAGTTCTCGTACCTAAAGATGTTTTTGGTGGAACATGACTAAGATCTGACAATGTATTTGAAACTAGGAAGTTATGTACTAAACTATGTTGCTTCCACGAATTTGAACTTGGTTTGTAATATTTTATTTGAACTCTGATGGATGTAATCCGGATGCCACTTGTGAAATGTTGTAACAAATGATGTGTTGTGTTGAATCACTACGGTCTTGGTTTGTATGTCGGGAGTTGTTTGAAATCCTTCGTGATTTCCGGACTACCGGGATTATGGGAGCTTAAGTATAGGAATTTGATCACTTCGGTGATTATTTTTGTACTTACGTTCTTATAATTTGGTCGGTTCTATTATAGAATGGACTGCAAGCGCACGGTAGTCAGAGTAGCTTTTCACCAAGGAGTAATCCTAGGTATGAATCCACAGGGAACAAGGAGTGATCTAAATCTAGAACTAATGGATTCCTATAAATGATGGGGAGGAAAGGACTGTAATACTATGGGTTATTCTGTAACTATTACTTGAACAAGGAATGATAAATAACAGATGTTTACTTCGGGGCACAGCCCACCTACCAACCAAGGGGGTTAACTAGACAAGGTCTGCCACGAGCCCTATGATTTAATAACTAAGCCTATCATGGTAGAATATAAAGGATGGACAAGGCTGTCACCACTTGACACCTACCACTATCTATCCGGAGACTTAGCCACAAACATAGGTAAGGTATAGCCTAAGCACCACACTTAATCTATGTGCTTACTACTCTAATCTGGATCCCGATGAAATAAGACTAGAGCAATCTAACCAAGCAGTGAAACCAGTAAACAACAACAATGTAACAAAACTTAATGCGAGAATGGGAATAGAATTACCATAGAAGAGCCATGGAGCTACATGAAGAAGAGGTCGCCGACAAGCCCGGCTCCTCCTCGCCTTCTCTCTCTACTCTAGAGACTAGCTAACCTAAGCTAAGCTACTCTCTTGAGAGCTCTTTCTCACTTGTGTGTGTTACAACTGAGCATCACGAGTCCTATTTATAGCTGAGCTGAGGTAGGGGGGTACTTATAGGCATCCACCAAGGCGGTGGAGGTTACTTGGGTGCCGGGCGGCCTCAAGGGGGCACCGCCCAGCCCTTGATTCCACTGACCTTGCATTGTAGGGTGCTGGTTAGCTCTCCAAGGCGGTGGCAAAGGCGACACATGTCAAAATTCTCATGGTAAGTTGGTTCCTAAGTCGGTTGGGGCCTCTCTTTGCATGACAGTGGGCCCATGAATCCTCTGACATCAAATCTCATCCTTTGATCAAACCAGCAAGAATGGAGGCTTGTCATTGGCTTAGGAGCAACTCCCATGGATCAGTGACATGGCAGGGTGCTAGGTGGGGCTAGGCGATGCCACTGGGCGGTGCCCTCCTATGGGCCCTACCTCTCCTAGCCACGTGGATGGCTTCTAGAAGGTATGTTTTCGCTCCTTTTTGCCTATTTTGTTCCTGCAAGCACAATTCTCCAAATTCATGTGTAACCAAGTGAAATCTAAACATAAAATGTCATTTCATGCATGATTTTATGTGTTTTATGACTGATTATTGATGGCAAAAGAGGGTGTTAAGAGCCATCAACAGCCACGAAGCCAGGCGCCCGACTCCACGCCTGTAAAACCAAACCGCGACCATTGGGTCCAAAGGTCGCGCCTGCCTATGTCCGAGGATGTGATCCCACTGATGTCGTGCCGCACACCGCTCTCTCTATGTCAGACCTGAAGATCACCCATTGGACCTGCACTGCTAGTGAAGAGCCTCGCTAACGCGATGTCGGACCCGCGAGCACCTACTCGGTCCGAAGCCTTGGCTATCGTGATCCCACACTGCCGCATACAAGGACAGGCCATGTGACCCCCGTGCTGGCGGCACTATGCGCGCTGCCTGCCTCTGTCAATCTTTTGCTTCTGCGCTGCCTGGCCAAGCCGCTCGCCATGCAACCACGCCGTCGTCGATCGAATCCTACACGTGCGAGGGACGAGGCCACGAGGCCGAGCCCTCTACGCCGTGCCATGCCGGTGATGAAACCGTGATGCCCTGCATTAGCCCGTGAGCTCTTGTGTCAAACCTAGGAACACCACCTTAGCCTGCGACTACCGCTGCCGCTCGCACCATGCCCTGCCTACCGTCAGACCTACAAACCCACCCAGGTCTAGAGCCACCATGCGCCACGCTGCGCTCTTCTGTATCATGATCAGGAGCCGAGCGGACCCGCGCCATCAGTCCAAAGACCAATCAGGGTCCAAGGCTCCCAGCCATGCCCTGTACACCGAGACAGCAACCGGACCCACCCCTTCTAGGGTCCGGTCCTAATGGGTACAGGGTTCGGTCCTTAACACCTTCCTCTTTTTATTTTTCTAATACTTCAACTCTGCCACCCTTGATTCCAAATTGCTAACAACCGAGTGTCTCACCATAGTGCACGTATGTTAGCATTTTTTCAAATATTTTTCAAGGGTTAATTAGTTAGCTCAATAGGTCCTAATGCATATGCATGAATCACTTTACCTAGTGGCACTTGACAACCGTTTAACTGAGATTATCTTCTCTTGATAGGACGGCTATCTATCCTAAACCCACTCACACCCACTAGGTGTCTTGAGTGGCAAAACAAAATGACCCTATCAAATATACCTTTGCCTTGAGCCCATTTTAATTTTCCCGTTCTTCTTTTCTAAGTCCAGAGCTTGATCACCATCATCACATGTCCACCAACATCACCTCGGACTTCATCTTGCTCCACCACTTGGATTGGACCATCCTATCTAGTCACTGTGGGGGGTACAACCCCGGATACCCATGGAAAACTACATGGGCTGCGCTCCCAAGGGTAGTCCATGTAACACCCTGGTGTTACGAGCTTTTTGGCACCGCGTTTTAGGCCTAAGAAAATTTCGGAAAAACAATTTTCTCAGATTTTGGAATTTGATTTATATTTAAAAGTATCACTCATGGCGAGTTATATTGAACTAACTAGTGGAGTAGCTCTTGGATGTTAGTCCAAAACTAAATGTTAGCATTTAAATTCTCGCTAAATTCTTAAACACTAACTTTATATTATTGTATCGTTGGTTGTATCATCGTAAGTGTTTTGGTGTGGAGTGGTTCGTAGAATGGTTAGATGTAGCGGGATTATCCCAAGAATGGCTCAAAACTCTTAGAACGCACGTAGAACTACGTTAGGTGCTCTGTTCGCGAACCGGCACGCTGTGCGACGAACTCATGTTGGCTTTCTCGTATCTTTTACCCTAGTCGTTCTTTGGTCGCACCGGGTGTTTCCCTAGCTAGCTGGTGGCATGGATTTTGGATTAGTGAAGTTGGCCGAACCTTAACCTCACTGTTTGGTGGCCTTGGCATCGCTTTAAAAAGCGTGCACGGCACTGGTTTCGCCCGTTTGGCCTTTGGGCCACGGTCACCATGCGTCTCTGCATGTTTTGGCCATGTCTGGCTGAGTGCTGGCCGTGCTGAGCCATCGACACTGCGCTACCATCCCCACTGGCTTGGTTGTCGGTCTACCGTGCCTTGCCCCGCTGGCCAGCCTATGGACGTTGACTGCACGCGGGGCCCAACAGGGTCACATCCGCTCTCTGCCGTGCGCAAGCTGGCCAGACGTGGCGCTGTTGCCATTGACCGCACGCTTTCACAGCTTTTGGTGCTATCCATGCTAGCTGACGCGCCTTGTCGGCCACGTTGTGCCACGGGCGTCCTACC
Organism: Miscanthus floridulus; assembly: GCF_019320115.1. Classification (NCBI taxonomy): domain Eukaryota; kingdom Viridiplantae; phylum Streptophyta; class Magnoliopsida; order Poales; family Poaceae; genus Miscanthus; species Miscanthus floridulus. The sequence goes on along the minus strand of NC_089582.1, from coordinate 105,672,517 downwards.
CCCAAGCTGCGGTCTGCCTCGTTTGTTTGTGCCTGTTTGCTATTCAGAGCTGAGCCGAGCGCTGCTTTCCCCTCCCTCCTTTTTCTCTCCGTGGGGCATTCCATGCGCAGGCCGCGAGCGCGGCTCTTTCCTTCCCCACGTTGGACCGCAGCCATGCTCCTCCACCGGCGTATCCTCGGGCGGGCGTCATCGATGTCTCCGTGGTTGAAGCCGCTGCGCCCCGCCCAGCTCGTGGAGAGCCATGTCCGCCGGCCAATCCGCTGCCATGCGCGTGCGTGGCCAGGGCGCTGTGGGCCACCACTGGCCTTGCCGCCGGTGCCTGCGTACATGGCCAGGCCCGCCGCTGCCCCGCAGCCGGTTTTCGCCATCGATGTGCCCGCCTCGGCTGGGATTGACCGCCGGCCGGTGTCCCCTGTTCAGTCCTCTGTTTTTGGGGAAGGAAAGAGAAGGTGAGAAAACATGAATTTGACTTGTCTAGGGAGTAAAACGCAAACAGTACGACTCACAAGAATAGTGGCCTCATGGTTTTTGTAATTGTAGGATAGGACAAGGACTCCTTTGAAGTATTACCGCGGCCGCTATGGATTTCGCGACGGGACGGTTTGTTGGGCTAGACTGCTCGCACTACCGGCTTAGGCCACCCGTGCCTGTGGCCACGCGCCCTTACCACGCCTGGGCCGCAGGGTCTACGCGCTGGGCCACGCCGGCCACGCCCCGCTTGGGCCGGTCTGCTGCCGTGTGCGCCTGGGCCGCACACGCCGGAAGCGGGCCACACTGAGGTCGCGCCTGCTGTGGGCCGTTTTGGTGATAGCTGACCCCTTTTGTTTTTCTAAAGCACTTGGTAATTTAGTTGGGAAGTAAACTTGTAAAATAAATATAAAATAGAATAGGGATCCAAAAATGGTGAAACTAGTTCTGTTAGGCTCCTAAAATTATGATCTACCTGCTAGTATAATTTGTTCATATAGTTGGATAATATCCTTGGAAGCTATATATTTAATTTAAGGTACTTAATATTATAAAATATAAACTTGTAGGAATTTCCACAATAAACTGGTAATATTGTTGGATCTGAAATTTGTACAGTAGGCTCCTAGCAATAATAGGTACTCACTATAATTTTTGTAGCTCAATAATAATTAGTTTGCTAGGTAGATAATGATGCTCTAATTCGAATAATGATTAAATCGATAGAATTGAATAAGCAACAACTTGGGTTTATGTAACAAAAATAATTGTTGGGAAATATCGTCTTATCCGACAACGTGTATATGTAGCCTAAGTACGGTCGTCGTTAGAATTAGCCCGTTAACTTGAGAGGCATAAAGCGTATTTATACGAGTCACGATTACAGTTGATTAATTACACCTTTGCATTGCATCGATGCATATCATATAGGTACGATGATGGATCAACAGATCGATCAAAGGATGATTGGGAGTCCGAAGATGGTGTAATGGTATTCTCTCCAAGAGATGATGCAATGGGCTTGTTATTCAGCTGATGGTGGATGATCTGAAGATGCAGATACTAACTTTTTAATATATCTTACCCAGGCAAGCCCTGGTGCATAACCCCTACTTTCTGCAGTTTAAAGTATATTTGTGCATTAAGTTTTAAGGAGTTGAATGAAACCCACTTGCATATATATATCTTTATCCTATGAGTCTTACTAGTACGACATGATCGTGTAGATTGCTATGCTACAGGACTCTGGTAGAAGTCGAGTGATTGCTTATCACTCGCGAGATATAGGAAATATGTTACTATATGATTATCACTTGAAATATATAAAATGGTGGAAAGGAAAATGGTGATCGGGTAGGGATATGGTTTGGGTATTGGAGGGTGTAAGAAGTTGTGTCACCACGGAGGCGGGTCATAGCTTGGTTACACCGTTTTTCCCTGTCTGGTCAGTTAAGGACCGATCGTTGCATAAGACTCTAGGCAGGTCACAGACTTATTATCCCGAGCACATACTTGTGTATGGGCACTTGGAAGACTTGTTGCTCTCTTGTCGTGGATCCGGCTCTTTCTGGACTGACTGTTAGGGTTTGTTTTTGGTGGAGGAGGTCCTTGCACCGCACTGAGTCCGAGACTCAGGGGCGGGGGCTTGGAGTCCTAGTTTGGACGGGGACCTGGACACCCGGGATAGGAGAGTGACGGGTTGGTCCTGCTTGTGCTTGGGGTACAAGCAAGGCGTGTGTTTTCAGGGTACCCACCTAGGGGCATTGATTCGCGAATCGCCGGGTTATCCGGTACGGCTTGTCTACGGTTTAGCATCGTAGTAAGAACTGAAGATGAAAGATGGAAGATGGAAAAGGAAATATGATTGCTTACCACCTGCTTGAAAGTAGTACAGGTGCTTACATAGAATGGTTAGTTAATGAACCAATGTGGCTATGAATAAAAATCCAATATAAGGACGCACGCTTAGTAATGCTTCCTGCAAATACAATAAACCCACAAGCCAGATAGCCTTGCATATCCTTGGAGTCTTTTCTTTCCTCCTGTCGGGTAAGTCTTGCTGAGTACAATTGAGTACTCAGGGTTTTATTCCCCCTGTTGCAGGTAATAGGTGGATGCTAGAGCTGACTCTTGTGTGTGGATACCTCCTGGTGGGCTCAGTAAGGATTCCTTTACGCTGCGATCGTAGTCTTTATTTATAACTCTCACTAAATGCTTTTATAAACAAAAGTTTCATAATCTGTTGTCATAGTTTATATTTCAATACTTCCTCATGTCATGTTTAGATATTTATTTCCACTGTAACTCTATTTACATGTTTATATTCTGCTGTTTAATTGAATGATTCATAACTCTAATAATATGCTTACATTCCGCTGTTATAATAATAAATATTATACTCTGATGTTGTATTAAAAGTGTTGTAAGAAATGGTTAAATGTTGTAAGCTTTATTCTCTCATTTGTGATCCTGATGGCAAAAATGTGGATTTTTGGGTTCTCCCCTGGGGTGTGCCCGACGGAACCGAGTAATTTGGTGTTCTCCCTCGAGTGCTTAGTGTCTAATGGAAGACGAGCACTCCTTTGAGGCATTAGATTAGGCGGTTCTGCCACAGTCCAGCCCACAAGATGAAGACCTACGGTGCACAGCACTACTCGGCATGCACCACAAGACATCAAGGGTGATATCCTGAAGATACTATGAGATCTATGAGGATACGTTCGATCCCATGATTCATGTAATCTGTTATTGCTTTCCGGTTATCTCCTAGATCTAACCGACTTGTAACGCTGCCCCCAGACTATATAAGGTGGGTAGGGACCCCCTTAAAACACATGCAATATCATATCATGGTCAATACAATCCAACAGACCACAGGAGTGGGGTATTACGTCGCGCTGATGGCCCAAACTTGTTGAACTCTTGTGACTCTGTTCCTTCTTATTCTCGATTACACGCATCTCTGCCGATCAATCTACCTTCGTGGGATACCCCTCGGAGGACTGCCAATGATATTCTATCGATAGTTGGAGCGCTAGGTAGGAGTGTGTGTGCTATTTCCATGTTGAACAAGATGGTACATTTTGTAGGCTCTTCGTTCTCCCCACAGCCCTGCCAGATCTTCATGGTTGGATCGATCTCTTGGGTCATCAACGCTAACGGAGATGAAGAGATCATCAAGCCGGTGTAGATTGACTCTACGCCGACCACCCTAATATCTGCGATCACAGATCCGATCTTAGAACCGCCTTTAAGGTCATCTTCATCAACAATTCACCGCCTACTCCCCCGCTACCTGAGGAAGTGGATCAGCAACAATGAACTGATCGCATCCATTGATTAGGTTGGCCAAAAGCTCGCCGACTGCCTCTCCATCGCAGAATCGGCTCTGACCACTCTGGTTCAGCACCGACCACCCTCTGATTCAGATCCATCGGAGGCTGATTAGGAAACTCCATGGGTTATGGCCCTACCCTTTGGGCTCACCAGCGTCGCCGCCTCCTACAAAGATGCCTAAGGTTCAAATTCACTGACCAGGTGGGAGACATCTATCCTCTCGTCGACCAGATCGCCGACTAGGTCTTGTCGACTGTCAACATGTTGCACATCAGCCGATGCCCTGAAGCATCCCTCCATACCATCCTAGAAGAGAATCTAGACTCCGAGTCCTAGGGCTCTACGGAGATTGTCACTGAAACCGCCGCCGTCAAATCTTCTTTCCCACCCTTCCGAGGAGGTGGGATTTTTAACGTCAGCGTCGATAGCCCTCCATAGGATGGAAAAATCGACGAGGACTGCACGGCTCATGTCAATAGGAACACCAACCATGCACAGCACCGAGCAAATGAGGCCGCCATTGTGCTAGCCGAGGCTGCTCGCAACGAACAACTTGACACGCAAGGGAGGCCATACCCACTCCAACGCAACCTCGACGATGAATTCATCCGTGTCGACAGCCATGATGTATACAAGACCCCAAAGCGCCAACTTGGCTATGGCCGCCAATGAGCTCGCTCGGCTTGAGCAAATGCTAGAAGTCGCCAAGGTTGTCGCCATGCTTAAAGCGGCGCACTGCTAGGTCAACTAGATCTGCCAGGATTAGAGACCTTCCTACTCGACGAGCTCGATTCACTGATCCACCGCGCTGAGATCTAATCGCCGCCCAGCCGAAGCCATTTTACCAGCCAGCATCGTGATGATAGACAACCCCTCTAGGAGGGAGCTAGGGGGAACCGCATCGACTACCCTCGCCAACACGACCAAGAAGTCGACCAAGATGTCCGAGCGTACATCAACAATCTCTAGGACACGAGACATCATATCAATGGGAGTAGTTTCTCTCACCATGAAGAAGTATGCCGGCATTAGGAGTACGAGCAAGAGTTCGGTAATCCGGACACAGCCCTCCAGCCACTTAACGCCGCCAATACCGCCGATCACGACGGTGATGATCCTAAAGGGCCCCGAGCATTCACAAGGGCACTCCGAATACTCCAGTGGCCCCGTGGTTTCAAAATCACCAGGGTTGAGCCATACAAGGGGTGGATGAACCCCACACAGTGGCTACAAGCTTATGCCACCGCCGTGCTGTTGATGCAAAAGTGGATCTGCAAACACAAAGGGCTAATACCTGAATCGATATCCAAAGCGTGCCAGTCGATTTGACCTGTTAATCGACAAGGATGAAGATACGAGCACTTTGGTCCTGACAACAGCGATACGACCGGAAGTCATGGCCAAGAAGTACTCACACGGAACTCGAGAATCGTCGAAGGTTGCACTGAAGCGATGCAACTCGCCGAATCAATGAGAACTCATAAAAAGGGAAAATATGCAAATTGACGAAGTCGCCGAAAAGTAAGTAGATGCAAATAGGAGTAAAAATTGGTTTTGATATTGATTGATATATCTTTTTACATTGCCCCTCACTCTATATTTATACCCTGATCTAAAGAGACATAACCAAACACAACTAGGACACCAAGCCCATATCTAAGGAAACACGTGACTCTTACATGAATCATACTCTAACAAATATAGAAAAGGAAATCAACTCCTATCTATTTCCCTGTCCGCCTCAATTACGATGGAAATCTCACCGTCCTCCTTTCCATCGGCATACTCCCTGTTTCATCGGCAGTAGTCTTGAAGTCTTCCTTCATCGGCATCGACAATAACATTTCCAACCTTATCGGCAACACCCGAGTCTAAATCGACCTTTCCATCGATCACCACCATTCATCGGCAACCATCTTTACAAGCTGATTTTCATCGGCTGTTAGCGTACACAGTAACTTTCCTCTGCCGATTAGCCCACTCTGATCATTTTGACACGTGCAAAAAACGGTGTCAACACATGCCCCCCAATTTCGGAGTATAAAACCATTAATGCTCCGAAATTTACTCCAGATAACGTTTGCCTTCGCCCAATTACCGTAACTCATCCTTCAAACCACAACTTGATCTGTTATCAAATCTAATCAAATCTAATCCTGATTCACGCACCTCAGTAAATATCGCACAATTGCCAACCACTCTTGCCTTGATTATGGTTAAGATACCGAAACAATAATCCATCGGCAAGATCCTAACATAATAATGCCGCCACTTTCAGAATTAAAATATCCTGTACCGATATCTCTTCCAAGTCATGATTACTTGCCATCAAATCATCTGTACAATCCCTTGATTATCATGCGAACAGTTACCATATCCATCTGAACCACCTCGACCTATATGCGCGCGGTATAGAGATAAGTCCAAAATACCCCTACTCCAAGAGGCTTATAAATAGATTTCTCCGGAACGCTCGTCTTCTACCCTCAGACCCTAATCTTTGACATTCTCTCTTTCCGGCGGCGACTCCGACGAACAACTGCGTGACCTCAACCAACAAGAACTTTTCTCCAGCGTCAACCTTGAGTCTCCGGCTTGTGCCCCCTTCTACCTCAAGATAATGGCAATCAACTTCGACGTCCCTGTGGTTCGTTCCACTTCCGTTACCTTTTACCTTGATTCCTCTAGTCTTTGCGAGTTCATACAGTTGGTAATTTTTTCTTTTCTTTTGTTCTTCGGATCTTCTAAACTTAGGAACTGCGCAATAAATTAGTTATTCCAACTGATCAGCCACATGTCCAATGCCTAGGACCAATGGGTAACCCAGATCCAACCGATCTGATTAATGCAGAAGTCAATAGAATCCCCTTTAGAGCCCAAAATTTCTCTCTGAATTTATGGAAAGATACATTCCGATCTTGGCCCAAAACCACCAAAGGGTGGAAAGATTGGTACCTAAGGGTCAATAGGTCGATGCAAGTATACTGGGCAGAACAGAAGCTAGACCAATGCATTAGGCTATCTATTGCCGATATGCAAAAGAATGAGTCAATGATGATTGTAGCTGCTTACTTCTGGTCAGACACAACAAACACTTTTATGTTTGGACATGGCCCAGCTACTCCCACACTTGCCGATGTCCACATGCTCACTGGCTTGGATATTTCAACTGCCGATGAAGGCTCCATCTATGGCAGAAAATCTGAATATAGGGTGAATACCCGCAACATCGGCGGTTGGACGGGATACATTCAAGAATGCCAGAAGACCGGGATAGTTAACCAGAGGGAACATGCCACATTCTTGAATATGTGGTTAGAAAAAATTATCTTCTGTGGTCGATCAGTAGGACCAACCAACGCCTTCCTCCCCATAGCTGAACTTTTGGCTAATGGTGTAAGGTTCCCTCTTGGCCGATACCTTCTGAGCTCCACTTATCATCTTCTTCATCAAGTGTCTCAGAAACTTTTGCTTGGCGAACCCATCGGCAACTTAGGAGGCCCGTGGTGGTTTATCAACATGTGGCTGAATGCCCATATGCACAAACGTTTGCAATGGGACTTCTTTGCCCAACAATTCCCACGAGAAATTGCTGAAGACCATGTGCTTGGGGACGAGGAATCGGCAACACGCTCACCCCTCAATTTTGGTGAAGCCATAATTGTCCTTCCTGGAACAGAGGCCAATGAAGACCAGATCAACAGATTCTTCCAAAGCTTCTACAATGGTCTTTCTCGTGATCATAGGGCCTGGGTACCTTATATAGATGAAGAAAACAGATTCCCCCTTCTTTTCAACTTTGCCGATGACACTCTGAATCAGGATAATGAACTCATGATGGCCATCATTACTCCCAGGGCAATTCCAGTAAACACATTTGGTAGCGGGAAAAACACCAACATCACGTATGAATTTTACAACCCATCGGCAGTATCCCGTCAATTGGCTTTTGGGCAACTGCCAATCAAACTTTGTTTTGCCGATGTGATCAAACCCAGAGAAACAATCACCTGCGGAACAGATTGGAACAAGGTAGTGCGACTCTCCCCCGATGCCGATACTACAGATGTTGATATATTCATCTGGACGCCAATATCTTTCATCACCGAATCATATAAGCAATGGTGGCGAGAGTGGAAGGAACAACTGTTTGCAACATCTGCTCACACATATCGGCACATGATCGACCCTGAATACGCCATCCCCGATGACGTAGTAAGTTTCTTTTAACTCCCTTTTGCTTTTTCCTTTCATATATCGGTAACTGACTTTCTCATGACAGGTTAACAACCCAGCACCATCTATGAGCAAAAGTGGGAAACCCTTCGATCTTCAGCCTGTTTCCCCGATATCACCGATCGGCTACAACGCCCCTACCTTAGCTACTTTGACTCACCAGAAGACCCGTGCTAAGACCATCACCTCCAAGTCCAAATTGGCTACAGCTAGGGCCACTCCATTGGCTGCTGCTACAACCCTGATCAAAGCATTCAAGGTAACAACCTTGTTTATTTCTACTCATGCTGATCACAAACTGTATTAACATCAATCATCAGGGTGTAAGAGCCGCTGCTAGATCGTCATCGGCAATTCCTCCGATATCAAGCACCACTACTTCTGACAAACCTTCAGAGGTATTCCTTTGATTTTACATTTTATCTGTTAAATATCATACCTTACACTTGTTTTGCAGCAACAAATAGGTACATCAGTAAGCGTACCAGATGTCCAAGCTCCACAACCAACAAGTGCCGATGCCCCCCAGCCAACCGTTGCTGAAGCTCAAGCAAAGCGCAAAGCCTTAACAGATGCCGAGGCACAGCCAAAACGACAGAAGTCCATGCCGATCCCCACATCTGCCCCAATGTCTGCAATTCGGCCAGAATCAGTCGATGCAACTGAGCAAGCAGTTAATCCTCCTATACAGGGCACACCATCGGTCATCATACCCCAGGAGTCAACCACCGATGAGGCCACAGAGGATATCCTATCGGCAAGCTCAGCCGATCCTCCACACGGCATACTGGCTGCTTCCTCCAGCCAAGTACAGGAAATTGCCTTGAAACAGGTAAGCCGATTGACCTAGTCGATTTATAATATTCATACTTATCCTTAACTAACCTCTTTTTCTTTTCCTCAGGAACAAGACTCCCCAAACAGCCTATTTTCCTTCGCCATTGACGTTTCTGACGATGATGGAGAGGAAACAAGTTCTTCCCTTGCACTGGGAACAATATCGGCAGAAATTAAGTCCAAGTTGGAAGCTCTCCTGAACTTGTTATAGCAAGATACCGCCCAACTGGTAGATGATTCGGACCCCGCAAAGGCAATTTTCAAAACAATCCGTGGCCAGGTCCCTGCCGATGTTGAAGAAGTACTTTTCCCAGCAGCCCATTTAGAAAGCCGCCAACTGCAATATCAACGGGCTGCTCAACGCATTGCCGATAGAGCAGCTCAGGCTCAACTCAAAGAATAGATGCTTCAACTGAAACAAATTGCCGATGAGAAGCACAAGGGCATCGGCAACTTGCAGACTTCGGGCGCTGAACTTAAGCAGAAAATCTTAGATTTATCAGCAAAGAAGATGGCTCTGTTGGCTGAACTGAAAGAAGTCGAGGCAGCCTTAACTCATGCTCAACAAGAAGAAAACCAACTACCCAATGCCATCAAGGCCCTTCAGCAAGAAAGAGACATCCAGGCTCGTAAAGCCTTGGCCATAAAGAAAAAACTCAAGCCTGTGGAGGGTGCTGCCGATGAAGACATCAAAGAAATGAAGGAAGCCGACTAGATTCGCCTGCGTGCGATATTGACTATCCAATCCCTATTAAACTTGTAAATCTTGTCTATTGCATCGGCACTTTATGAGATATTGACATCCTTGTATAATTCTAGCCGATAGGACTGTTATCGGCACTTATACTTTTATGCATCCATCCAGATACTAGGGTAATATTTCTTTAAATATTTTCCATTTAATGCTCTGGAAAACACAACCCCTTCGAGGGTTTCTAGAATATATGCGTTACCAGGAACAGACTGATTTATCCGATATGGACCTTCCCAATTAGGAGACCACTTTCCAAACTTTGAACTTTTAGTTCCAATCGGTAAAATCAATTTCCAGACCAGATCTCCATCGGTAAACTCCTTTACCTTCACCTTCTTGTCATACCATCTGGCTACTCTTTTCTTATTTTCTTCGATGCTAACTAAAGCCCTTAACCGATGACCCGCCACATCTTCCAACTCATCCTTCATAAGAGTATCATAATCATCGGCTGTCAGCTGATTTTGAGAACGTATTCGCCTAGAGCCAGTTTTAATTTCCCAAGGCAATACTGCGTCGTGTCCATATACTAACTGATAAGGCGTCACTTTGGTTGCACCATGATATGACATCCGATATGACCACAAAGCTTCATTTAATACTGTATGCCACCTCTTAGGATTTTCTTCAATTTTGCGCTTAATGAGTTTGATGATCCCTTTGTTAGAAGCCTCAGCCTGACTATTAGCTTGAGCATAATATGGAGAAGAATTTAAAACTTTAATTCCCATACCTACAGCAAACTCATCAAATTCTCCCTGATGTAAACATAGTGCCCTGATCGGTAGTGATAGTCTGAGGAATACCAAATCGGTAAACAATATGCTCTTTCACAAAATCGATCATATTAGCCGATGTCACCTTTTTTAAAGGAATTGCCTCAACCCATTTTGTGAAATAATCGGTAGCAACCAGAATAAATTTATGTCCTTTGCTCGATGGCGGATAAATCTGACCGATGAGATCGATAGCCCATCCCCGGAACGGCCAAGGTTTGAATTATAGGGTTCATAGCCGATGCAGGCGCTCTTTGAATATTACCAAACTTTTGACACCCCTGACATCCCTTTAAAATATTTAAAACAATCTTCAAGAATAGTCAGCCAATAGTATCCATTCCTTCTGATCATCCACTTCATCTTGAAAGCCGATTGATGCGCCCCACATACTCCTTCATGAATTTCACCCATCAAGCTTTTCGATTCATCACTGCTAACACATCTAAGTAAAACTCCATCTATAGTTCGATAATATAATTCATCATCGAGGAGCACATACTTGGTAGCTTGGAACCTTATACGTCTTTCAACCTTTTTATATGGATCCTTTAAATAATCGACAATCTCCTTCCTCCAGTCATCGGTATCAACTGCCGATGTTAGCACTTCCTGAATAGGCTGATACCCTGAAGCATGCTGAGCTAGTCGATTAGCCTCCTCATTATGCAGTCGAGAAATATGTTCAAGACGAAAATCTCTAAATCCTTTCAACAATTGCAAACATCTTTCATAATACGAAATCAAAACTTCACTTCGGCATTCATAAATCCCAGCCAATTGATTTATAACTAGCATAGAATCACCAAAGATTTCAACAGCATCGGCACGTATCTCCTTCAGCAATTCTAACCCTTTTATCAAGGCTTGGTATTCAGCCTGATTGTTTGTCGATGTAGCAACAATCGGTAATGAAAACTCATACTTCCTTCCTTGAGGTGAAATCAATACAATGCCGATACCTGCTCCTTCACCACATGTGGACCCATCGAAGAAAAGTGTCCAAGGAGCAACCTCCAGAGAGTCCACTGTATTACAATGCTGAGTGACAAAATCAGCCATAACCTGCCCCTTAACTGCCTTAGTCGATTCGTAACGTAGTTCAAATTCTGATAATGCTAAAATCCACTTGCCGATTCTACCACTTAATATCGGCATCGACAGCATATACTTGACTACGTCGTCTTTGCATATGACCGTACATTCGGCAGATAACAAATAATGTCTTAATTTGACACAAGAAAAGTATAAGCACAGACATAATTTTTCGATGGCCGAATACCTTGTTCTCAGCATCCACTAATCTTCTGCTCAAATAATAAATAACACGTTCTTTCCCTTCAAATTCTTGAATAAGAGCTGAACCGATAACGGTATCATCAGTTGACAAATACAACCTGAAAGGTTTCCCGTGTTGAGGTGGAACTAGCACTGGAGGATTTGTTAAATATTTCTTAATTTCATCTAGGGCTAACTGCTGCTCAGCTCCCCATACAAATTCCTGATCGGCTTTCAATTTAAGTAATGGACTGAAAGCCTTGATCTTACCCGACAGATTAGATATGAATCTTCTGATGAAATTAATCTTACCAATCAAAGATTGCAATTCAGTTTTATTGGCAGGAGCAACCACCTTGTTAATTGCATCAATAGACTTCCTACTGATTTCGATGCCCCGCTGATGCACCATAAAACCCAAGAACTGACCCTGCCGATACACCAAACGCACATTTATTAGGATTCATCTTCAATCCATGCTTCCTTGTGCACTCCAGTATCTTTCGTAGATCGGCTAGATGTTTTGTGATATCTCCAGACTTAATCACTACATCATCAATGTAGATCTCCACTAATGTGCCGATGTATTCATGAAAATAAAGTTCATAGCTCTTTGATAAGTAGCACCGGACATTTTTCAAACCAAACGTCATGACTATCCACTCAAACAGCCCTACATGACCTGGACATCTAAAAGCAGTCTTGGGAATATCTTCTTCAGCCATGAATATTTGATTGTAACCTGCATTACCATCCATGAAGCTGATAATTTGATGTCCGGCTGCAGCATCAATCAACAAATCAGCAATCGGCATTGGATAGCCATCCATTGGTGTGGCTTTGTTGAGATTCCTGAAATCAATACAAACATGAAGTTTTCCATTTTTCTTATAAACAGGAACCACATTAGAGATCCACTCTGCATATCGACACTGTCGAATAAACTTTGCCTCAATTAATTTAGTTATTTCGGCCTTAATGTCAGGAAGTATATTAGGGTTGCATCGGCGCGCTGGCTGCTGATGTGGCCGAAATCCAGATTTGATAGGTAACCGATGTTCAACTATCGATCGGTCTAATCCAGGCATCTCAGTATAATCCCAAGCAAAACAATCTTTATACTCTTTTAACAAATCAGTCATTTGCTGCTTACACTTGGAATCTAACTTAGCACTAATAAAAGTAGGTCTTGGCCTATCGCCATCACCAATATCTACTTCTACTAAATCATCTGCCGATGTGAACCCTTGACCTAATTTTCCATCATCGGCAAACCTATCCATTAAAATTCTTCTTCAGAACCGACTGCTTGGATCGGTGGAATTTCATAGTCAGCAACTCTAAGGAACTCTTTTTCCCAAACTTCTCCTGATATGCATTTAGTTCGCTCATAAGTATCTGATTCTGCCGATGCGATGATATAAGAAGAATCACCAGGAACAACCTCAATCTTATCCCCAATCCACTGTACGATGCACTTGATGCATTGTAGAAGGAACACAACAATTAGCATGAATCCAATCCCTCCCTAGAAGCAGATTATATGCACCCTTGCCATTAATAACAAAGAACGTCCGTCGGCAAGGTTTTGCTGCCGATGGTCAATTCAACGCATACTGCCCCTTTAGCCGGTGACACATTGCCTTCAAAATCCTTCAGCATCATATCGGTTTTGGTCAAGTCTTGATCTCCCTTACCAAGTTTCTGATACATCACATAAGGCATAATATTAATCGCAGCCCCTCCGTCAATGAGTATCTTAGATACAGGCTGCCCATCAACTCTGCCTTTCACAAACAAAGCCTTAAGATGCTGTCTCTCGTCATCGGTAGGTTTCTCAAAAACAGCCATCATTGGATCTAGTGTCAACTGAGCTACTTGATCAGAGAGAACAACTTCTTCCTCATTATCAGATAGTGCCAAGAAACTCCATCGGCAACATGAATACCATATTAACATCTGCCGATGGACCCTTATTTTTGTGTTTTACCTGCCACTGCTGATGACCGGACCTCTCATTGGAGGAATTTTCCTCTCGGTATAAATCCTCCTGATGCTCACGTTGCATCCTCCTTTTCTGTGTCTTTGTCAGACCCTCCGGGCACCATCGAGGAAACTTGGTTTTCCAAACCGGCTGATAACAGGTCCTAGTTGATTCTACACGGCGTATATTAGGGTCCCTGTAAAATATTTCTTCATCGGGAACTCTTGCGTTTGCCATCTCCTCAAGCTCCTCTTGATTCCTTGGAAAATATCCAGCGCGTTTACCAAGCCTCTCATGTACACTAAGTCTGCCCCCAGCCGATCATGCACTGATGCTCTGCCTCTGATCGGCTCATTGATAACTAAACCTTGACTGCCAGGTTGAAACCTCCTTTCTGACCGATTGACTCCATAATAACCATTGCACTCAGGGCAATTTTCAACAGTTGGCAATTTAATACCTTCTTCCCAGCAATGGATGAAAAATGGGCACCTCCAATGATCTTTATGCCGATGCCATTCTTCCCGACGTCTCTCTTCTTGCTGTTGTTGATATCGGTCATTTCGCTGACGCCAACTCTCCTGCTGCCTTCGATGAGTAATCACAATGCCAGGTCGAGGAGGATTTTTGGAACTACTGCTTTCTCCCAGCAAACCCTTACTTTTTGCATCATCGGTAGTTATCCGATGTTGGGGATCCACTGATGCGTTTTTCTCAGCAGCCTCTGACGTCAATACCTTGGTCTTCCCTTTGGCCTCCAACATATTTGCTGGAAAAGGGTGTTGATCAATTTTCATCGGCTTCTGGGCCTTGGAAGTACCAAACTTAATTCTCCCAGATTCAATAGCCGATTGTAACTATTGCCTGAACACCTTGCACTCATTTGTACTATGTGAAGTTGCATTGTGCCATTTGCAGTACAAGATCTTCTTCAACTCTTCTGCCGATGGGATCACATGATTAGGTGACAGCTTAATTTGGCCCTCCTTGAAGCAGAAGATCAAATATCTTGTCGGCCTTGGTGATATCAAAGGTAAACTTTTCTGGCTCTTTTTGACCAAAGGGACAAGATATCGGCTTTTTATTCTTAACCCACTCAGCTAAGCCGATAACTGGTTCTTCATCAGAATCAGAATCTCCTACTTCTTCAACAAATGATACTTTTTTACTCCAATTCTTTTTAGGTTCAAAAACCCTAGTATCTTGATCAGAGATCCTTTGCACGAGATGACTGAGGCTTTCAAACTCCTGAGAAGCATATCTGTCTTTGAGATGTGGCAATAACCCTTGGAAAGCCAAATCGGCAAGCTGCCGATCATCCAGCACCATACTGTAGCACTTATTTTTTACATCTCGTAGCCTTTGCACAAAGCTCTCTACCGATTCATCATTACGCTGTCTCAATTTTACTAAATCGGTAAGCTTCTTTTCATGGATTCCAGCAAAGAAATACTTATGAAATTGTTTTTCTAGATCGACCCAAGTAATAATAGAATTTGGTGGTAATGAAATGAACCATGTAAATGCCGATCCAGACAAAGATGATGAAAATAATCGAACTCTTAATTCATCTCTGCTGGCTGCCTCTCCACATTGAATAATGAAGCGATTGACGTGTTCCATTGTTGATGTATCATCTTGCCCAGAGAATTTAGTGAAATCTGGTACCTTGTACCGATTTGGGAGAGGAATTAAATCATATGCAGGAGGGTATGGAGTCCGATAAGAATAAGTATTGACCTTGGGCTTTATCCCAAACTGATCCTTCATAATTTCTGCTATCTTATCGGCCCAAAAAGCATCAGCTTCCTGCTGACGAACTGGCTGAATTTCTACGGGAGGTGCCTGCTGATATCCCTCCACATATCTTTGTGGCCCACGATCTCCAGCAATCGGCATATTTGCCGTTACTTGTGGTCCATTAACCTATTGGAAAGGATTCATCGGCTGAGCTGTCGATGCTTGATTCTGGAAACCAGCTTGCATATGACCTTGTTGAATCCCTGCAACCTGCTGATTTTGCTGAACTGTATATTGAACAGGTAACTGTCCTGACCAACCATTATTAGAACTCATCGGTACAAAACTTACCGATGGCTGGTAATTTGCTGACATTGTTGGATAATTATAACCAGCTTGAGGCATGAACTGAACCCCAGTTTGACTCATAGCAGGGGCTTTCTGCTGCATCGGCAGTAAGCTTGCCGATGGACTTGAATTAGGTGTTTGAACCAAAGGCATCTGGAAACCTCCTGGAGTTGGTTGCACAGTAGTTGCTGTGGCATATTGAGGCACTTGAGCCATCGGCGAAACAGCCGATGGTATAGGAGCTTTTCCTACTGCATCAAACACTTGAGGCAACCCAGGATTGAAAGCAGATGACTCCAGAGGCATACCATATCCCCACCAATTAGTAGGAATCTGGCTATTCTGAGACACAGGGCCTGACATAGCTGATGCCGATAGATCTGTATTAAGCTGAATTCGTCCTGGTAGTACCGGATCTGATCGTATCGGTGTAGATTGAATATTAGGTAAGCCTGCCGATACTAGAGGGGAAGTAACTTCTGTACCCACAACGGCCGAGGGAGCCGATGGAGTATTGACAGATGCCGGCTCTGGTTGGTGATAGGCAGGCCCAACATAATGCGGTGCCGCTTGTCCTTCTTTGAGAGTTCGAACCACAGTATTATGAACAGTATTGGACAACACATTGGAATGATTAATCAAAGCATGATTTACTGCAGAATTAACCATCTCTTGAAGTTTACCAGGATTGGAGTCAAAGGTAACATGCCGAGGCAACGGCAAATCTTGCTTCTGGATGACTTGTCCACTCTTGTTCAGGCTAAACGATTTCAGACAAAGCTGCTTGTATTCTTCTACAGCCTTTTCCATAGCTTGCCTCTGCTCTTCCTTAAGATCTTCTTCTGATACCGCGATAATGTTCTCTGAATTAATCTCGGAATTGAACATATTGATCGGATTGATTGGTCCCACCGGGCGTGCCAAAAGATGTGTTGATGCAAAAGTGGATCTACAAACACAAAGGGCTAATACCCGAATCGATATCCAAAGCGTGCCAGTCGATTTGACCTATTAATCGACAAGGATGAAGATACGAGCACTTTGGTCCGGACAACAGCGATACGCCCGGAAGTCACGGCCAAGAGGTACTCACGCGGAACTCGAGAATCATCAAAGGTCGCACTGAAGCGATGCAACTCGCCGAATCAATGAGAACTCGTACAAAGGGAAAATATGCAAATTGACGAAATCGCCGAAAAGTAAGTAGATGCAAATAGGAGTAAAAATTGGTTTTGATATTGATTGATATATCTTTTTACATTGCCCCTCACTCTATATTTATACCCTGATCTAAAGAGACATAACCAAACACAACTAGGACACCAAGCCCATATCTAAGGAAACACGTGACTCTTACATGAATCATACTCTAACAAATATAGAAAAGGAAATCAACTCCTATATATTTCCCTGTCCGCCTCAATTACGATGGAAATCTCACCGTCCTCCTTTCCATCGGCATACTCCCTGTTTCATCGGTAGTAGTCTTCAAGCCTTCCTTCATCGGCATCGACAATAACATTTCCAACCTTATCGGCAACACCCGAGTCTAAATCGACCTTTCCATCGATCACCACCATTCATCGGCAACCATCTTTACAAGCTGATTTTCATCGGCTGTTAGCGTACACAGTAACTTTCCTCTGCCGATTAGCCCACTCTGATCATTTTGACACGTGCAAAAAACAGTGTCAACACGTGCGCACCGCCAGGGGAGATACTAGTGTCATGGCCAACTATCTTCCCGTCATGCTCATGCCAACTATAATGAATTGGCTCATGAGCCTTGCCCCAGACTCCATAGGATCCTAGGAACAACTGAAGAAGGTCTTCACCGACAACTACATGACTACGTGCATATGTGTACTCAGTCGGGCACCAAGCATGATCTAAACCGCATCTATTAGAAACCGTCCGAGCTCCTCTGTAGCTACATCAGACGCTTTTCTGAGATGAGGAATTCTATTCCCAACATCACGGAAGCAGAAGTCATCACCGCCTTTGTTTGAGGACTCCACCATCGCGACCTCCACTCCAAATTCAATCGTAAGCCACCAAAGGGGATTGACGAGATGATCATGACTGCCGATCAGTACACTGATGCCGAAGAGGCTGAAGTACGCTTCAACAAGGATATGGGCACTCACCTCCCAACTCGCCGCAGTGATGAGCGCCTCGACGACCGACGCCACAGTGACCGCCGCTACAACGACCATGGCCACCGTTAGGACAGTGGTTGTGATCGGCTAGAAGGATCCAGAGCCGGTCAATATCACCGCCGCCAACCAGACCACATCACCATTGATAAACCCACGCCAAGCGCAACTACGACGAGTAGTACAAGAAGATCCTCGAAGGCCCGTGTCCTCTCCACAAGAACAACAAGCACAAGATGAAGGATTGCCTCGACTTGGCTAAGGAGTTCTAGGCCAAAAAGCTAGACGACGACAATGACAATGGAGCTAGAGGCCGCCGACCACCGAGGACAACAACAACGCATTCTAAGATCATGACAAAGTGGTCGCCACTATCTTCGGGGGCCTCACCACCGTAGAAAGCAAAAGAGATCAGAAGCTCACCACCCACCAGGTGCTCGCTGTCAATGCAGAAGATGCCATCGCCAACCCTAGCTATCACCCCTGGTCCAAGGTCCCCATCACCTTCAGCAGGGTCGACTAGTGGGTGAATATCCCTTACATAGGGCGTTTCCCCCTTGTTCTTAACACAACCGTCAGGAAAGTGCTTTTCAGGAAGGTACTCGTCGATGGCGGAAGTGCTCTGAACCTCCTCTTCGTAGGAGCCCTAAAGGAGGTGGACCTTGGAATAGAAGACCTCACACCCTCCGACTCCTCCTTCTAGGGTGTGGTACCCGGTAGGGCATCCAAACCGCTCAGAGAGATCACCCTCCTGGTACAATTCGACACGGCTAGCAACTACCACGTCGAGCACATCAACTTCTATGTCGTCAACTTCAACACCACCTACCACACCATACTTGGTCGGTCAGCTCTGGCCAAGTTCATGGCCATACCACACTATGCCTATCTAGTGTTGAAGATGCCTTCGCCCACAGGAGTCCTGGCCCTACAGGCCAACCTCTCCATCGCCTACGCCTGCGAGACAGAGAGTCTCGCCCTCGCCAAAGCCACCGACCTCTCCATCCAGATGGCTAGCATGGTCACTGACACCAAGATGGTGCCTGCTGATGACCTTGAGATCCCAGCACTGGAGCCTCCTCATGCCTCCGCCAAGTCCAAGGAAACGAAGGAGGTCGGCCTTGGCCTCGATGACTCCACCAAGACCATCAAGATTGGGGCTCACCTCGACCCCAAATAGGAAAGTGTGCTCGTCTTCTTCCTACATGCCAACGCCGACGTGTTTGCTTGGAAACCTACAGACATGCCGGAGGTACTACGGGAGAAGGTCGAGCACTCCTTGAATGTCTTGCCGACCACCAAACCAATCAAGCAGAAACTCCGACGATTCACGCCAGACAAGAAGAAGGCTATTAGGGTAGAAATAAAACGGCTTCTAGTTGCCAGATTTATTAAAGAAGTGTATCATCCTGAGTGGTTAGCAAACCCTATTCTTATTCAAAAAAGAATAAAGAATGTAGAATGTGTGTTGATTACACTGATCTCAACAAACACTACCTCGAAGACCCCTTTAGTCCGCCTCAGATAGATAAGGTTGTTGACTCCACCGCCGGTTGCGAGCTCCTCTCCTTCCTCGACTGTTACTCCAGCTATCACCAGATATCCCTCAAGGAGGATGACCAGATCAAAACATCGTTCATCATGCCTTTTGGTGAGTATTGCTATACCACCATGTCCTTCGGACTCAAGAACGTCGGGTGACCTACCAAAGGACCATCTAGATGTGCCTCAATCAACAGATAGGCCACAACGTCGAAGCTTACATTGATGATGTGGTTGTCAAGTCCAAGACCACCGACAATCTCATCGTTGACCTCGAAGAAACGTTCGCCAACCTAAAAAGATACATATGGAAGTTGAACCCTTCAAAGTGCATCTTTGGAGTTCCATCCGGCATACTCCAGGGCTACATCGTCAGTGCTCGTGGTATCGAACCCAACCTCGACAAGGTCTTCGCCATCACCAATATGAAATGGCCAACCTACGTAAAGGATATATAAAAGCTCATAGGGTGCATGGCTGCTCTCAGCCGCTTTATATCACGCCTCGGCGAGAAGGGATTACCATTCTCCAAACTACTCAAGGCCTCCAAGCGCTTCTCCTGGTCGAAAGAGGCTGATACAGCTTTCGAGCAGCTCAAGTTGTTTCTAACAAAGCCTCCAATCATGATGGCACCTCAACTAGACAAAACCCTACTGATCTATATCACTGCCACTTCTCGCGTTGTTAGCACAGCTATCGCCATTGAGCGCGAGGAAGCCAGGCACGCCTATAAGGTGCAACATCCGGTCTACTTCATCAGTGAGGTTCTTAATGAGTCCAAAACTCGTTACCCTAGGTCCAAAAGCTATTATATGCCATCCTGGTCATGTCGCGCAAGCTCTGCCATTACTTCAAGTACTATAAGATCGTCGTGGTCACCGAGTTCCCTCTGGGGGACATCCTCTGTAACAAAGAGGCCAACATCTGAATCATCAACTGGGCAGTCGAGCTCAGCACTTACTCCATATAATTTAGAAGTAGACCTACCATTAAGTCATAGGCGCTGGCTGACTTCGTCGCTGAGTGGACCAAGATCTAAGAGCCCATCCCTGCTACTTGCCTCGAGCATTGGGTGATGCACTTCAACGGCGCCCTCAACATCAACGATGCTAGTGCTGGCATTTTATTCATTACTCTGACCAAGGACAAGCTCTAATACATCCTCCAAATTTATTTTCTAGCCTCCAACAACGCCACCGAATATGAAGCATGTCTCCACGGACTCCGTATAGCCGTCGAGCTTGGCGTTAAACGCCTCATGGTATATGGAGACTCCACGCTAGTCATTAACCTAGTCAACAAAGATTGGTCATGTTCCAGTGAAAAGATGGATGCATACTACGCCGAGATCAGGAAACCCGAAGGAAAGTTCTACGGTATCGAATACCACCACGTGGTATGAGATCAAAATCAGCTCGCCGACCACCTATCCAAGATAGGCTCTTCTCATGCTACGATTCCACCTGGGGTCTTCATTCAAGACCTCTTCGCGCCATCTATTAAGGAAGAGAAGGAAGTTCAAGAAATCCCCCCCGCCAAGTAGCTGGTACTTGTGGTGCCCTCATCAGCTATAGATTGGAGGGAACAGTTTATCAAGTACCTCACCAGCACCGACGTACCCATCGACAAGACTAAAATAGAACACCTCATTCGCCGCAACAAATATTATGTGCTGGTGGACAGGAACTTGATGAGAAAAAGTGCCAAGTAAGGGATACTACAGAAATGCATCACCCAAGAAGAGGGAGTGAAACTACTTCTTGAAATTCACTCTGGCTCCTATGGCAATCACGCGGCCTCCAGAAACCTGGTCAGCAAAGCTTTCCGAGCTGGTTTTGCCATCATCGACGTAGAAGACCCCGTTCGATGTTGTGAAGGATGCCAATTTTTCGCAAAGCAAATTCACATGCTCGTGCAGGAATTGCAGACCATCCCAACTTCTTGGCCTTTCGCATGCTGGGGACTGGACATGATCGGTCCTTTCAAGCCTACGCCAGGTGGTTTCTGGTACGTTTACGTCACCATTGACAAGTTCTCCAAGTGGATCGAATACAAGCCACTTGTTTCGGCCACTGCAAAGAAAGCACTTGAGCTCTTTGAAGATATCATCCATAGATTCTGTCTCCCGAACAACATTATCACCGACCTCGGAACTACATTCACTGGTAATCATTTTTGGGACTTCTGCGAAGACTAATGCATCTCCATCAAATATGTCTCTGTTGCCCATCCTAGAGCCAACGGCTAGGTCAAATGGGCGAATGACGTGATCCTCGATGCCCTCAAAAAGAGGCTATATCAGAAAGAGGAAAAGCATCTGGGCAGATGGCTCAAAGAACTCCTAGCTATGGTCTGGGGACTGCGCACTCAAGCTAGTCGTAGCACCGATGTGTCTCCATACTTTTTGGTCTATGGCTCAGAAGCCATACTTCCAGCAAACATTGCCTTCTGATCACCTAGGGTGGAAAATTATAATGAAGAGCAAGTCATAGCTATTCGAACAGAGGACGTCAAAAGGGCTGAAGAAGAACGCCTGATCACTTGCGTCCGCACAGCCAAATACCTAGAAGACTTGCGAAGATACTACAATCGCAACATCAAAGGTCGTTCATTTGCGGTCGATGACCTCATTCTCCATAGAAAGCAGAAAACCGAGTGGATGCACAAGCTCTCCTCCCCCTGGGAAGGGCCTTACATGGTCAAAGACGTTACTCGATTAGGGTCTTACCGGCTATGTGACTTGGATGGAATCGATATCCCCAATTTGTGGCACATCGAGCACCTTATACATTTCTATCCTTGAAATGCTCTAGATATGTACTCTCCACTCCATAATGAATGAAGTTTTTGTCGCCATAATTTGTCTCCATTATTTCTCCACTACAGTTTAATCTCCATTTGTGGTCGCCAGCTCTAACCCACTCCTTAACAAACTCCGATAATTATACGTGATCTCCATAAATGCTCCGCCATGTTTCTCCATACCAAAATATCTCTAAGATATTTCGCCAACCATCGAGCAGCATACGTTCCGCTCTGTGTTCTTTGGAGAAAACCCAGTCTCCGATCTCTCCCAACACGTGCTATAGGCTCTACGCTCTACGTTATGTGCGGTCGGCTATGGTTCCTCGGTCACGTCCTTTCCTTCTACACGTGCACAGCCTCCACGCTCGATGTTATGGAAATGGGCTAGCCAAGGCCAAGAACCTAGTAACAAACTAACTGCTTGGACGCTACTTATATCAAGTATAATTGCATTAGGGTTAACAACACATCTATTTTTCACCGAAAGTGTTAGCAAGACGCATAAACATACATACAACGTCTACTTACAACATTTATACAAATACATAAATGCTTGTTTACGCCCTTGCGCATTTTACTCTCCTCTCTAGCTATTACATACAGGTTTCCCTCAACTCGTGTCATTATGCTTGACCCTCATCGTCTGCCTCGCCAAATAGATCGACATCATCGGCTAGCCTCTTCATCGCGTCCTCCACCTTATCTTCTAGCTGCTACTGCTGCTTCATTGCACCTGTCCCTCTGGTGAATCCGACCCCTATCGCTCGAAGATCGATGGCAGGGTAATGAGACCGGACCACCGCTAGGGCATGGGTCATGGCGGAGATAGTGGCGTCTCGATTGAAGCTCTTGAAGTTCTCCCACGCTGCCTTGCACCTATCGATGATGGTGTTCGGATGTGGCGGCCTGGCGTTGGGCTGAGGAGCCACCTCCATGTTGATATAGTCGAGCACAGGCTTGACTCTGGCCACCATGGGGACAATTTTCCCCCTTTAGGTTCTAGCCTCCAGCTCTAGCACATCAAACTATGCCTTGGTCCTTTGGTGGTATTCTGCAGGCACCAAAAGGATCCATCAAACGAAGGAATCACTTTAGCAATAACTCTGATCATGAACTACTCACCTTTTAGCTCCTTGGCTAGTTTCTCCACTCACCCAGACACCTTCTTCTCCTCCTCTTGGAGTTGATCGATGACTTGATGCAACTAGCCGAGCTCCACTTCTTGCTCTACAAACAAAATGGTCATCAGCAATAATAAGACCGTTCGGCAATACAGAACAAATTCGCCAATCCATCGTACCTTTCCTCTGCTCGGAGACGCTTCTTAGCTGCTCGTAGTTGCGCTCTAGCTACTCGGAGTTGCGCTCTAGCTGCTTGGAGACACTTCTTAGCTGCTCAGAGATAGTTGTCAGCTGCTCGGATAAGGCGCCCTTTTGGCACTCTAGGTCTCTCGCGTTTGATTCGGCAAGATCCCTTTCGTGTTGGGCCCTCTGGACGTTTTTCTCCATCATTTTCACCGCCTCCTTCAGCTTCGTGTTCTCCTTGGCGAGGGGCTCTATCCTCTTGATCAGCTGCTGCCGTTGTATGGCAGTTTGCGCTATGCCCTGCAAAGCGCCAAGATTAAAAGGGCCCCTAGTCTCCAACACCAAAGACCGACATCACCAATGCAATACTGACCTCGATCTGCTTTATAGCTGTGGAAAGGGTGGACCATAGCCTCTTCACCTCCCTAGAGGTGTCCTCCTCTTCCACGACCACCACTTCATCCCCCCCATTTGCGGAGGATCCGGATGGCTTGAGGTCGTGATTCTTTGCGCTCAATCTCCTCGGCCTCGTCCTCTTCCTCCATAGCCGGTGGTGCTCCCTAGGGGCTCGATGGCCGCACACAATGACCGACCACACCCTATGACATCTCAGCGTGCGCCGCTTGCTCCTCTAGTGCTGCCGGCCTCTGCGCCTCAGGCCACGGCATGACACCAGCAGCTCTCGTTCCTGCCTTCGAAGATTTGGTAGCTCTTGCTATTGCCCCTAGCGTCTACATCGCATCGGTCGCCGTTGTTGCCAACCGTTCTCTGCCGCCAACTCCATCTGCAGCGGTGGTTGACTCCTCCGAAAATCGCCGAGCTCCTGGGGACTCTGGGACGGAGTCCGTAGGCATGGTCTCCATGCGGGGAACAGCCCTCGGCTGCTCGCTAGACTAGACGAAAGGATTCAGATCCTCCGCGCACCTTGTTCTGCATTAGATCGGCTCATCAATCATCGCAACTATAAAGATTGGACAACAAATGATTCCAAGGCAAGGATACTTACACGTCAGCTTCTTGATAGATGGTTCTAAACCAGCATTCCTCCTCGAGCACCCAGGCCTGGCTCTAGGGTCAACCTATGTGCCCTAGGCTAGAGGTCTTGTGGCCCCCACTGTCAGCCTCTCCTCCGCATGCTGCTCGGGGACTCCCTCCCCTCTCTTCGACTACACCCCTGCACGCGTGTTGCGTGGCAGTGCCTTAGTGCTCAGAGGAGGAGCTACTGGAGCCCTGTCATCGTCCGACCACTCGGACATCGCCGCACTCTGTGTTTGAGTGGTCTGATCATCGCCAAGCGAGATCTCGCTCGGCTTATGGGGAGCTGCACTCGTCATTTTCCTCTTCTTTTGGGCTGGCTCATCTTGTGTCGCCCTTTTTCCCCCGGACCTTCTTTAACACCGGGGAGGGACTCTCCATCTGACCAACACCTATGCCTCTAGATTCGGATGAGGTGTTGATGGCACCTTCCTCCGACAGAGTAGTTGGCCTGGCGTTTACCGCCTTTGGACAATCACTCCTCGGCATGCCCGAGAAGTACGCCGCCCGTTCCTGCAAATGGACCTTTCCACAAGCGAATCAATTCACTACTCGACATGACACATGATAAAAAACACCAGGACCAACAGTCGGGATTTTTACCTGAGGAGGTGGGTCCATGTAGTTGTAGGCTCTTGGCAGCCCTAGCACGCTGTACGGCGCATTTAGAGCGAATAGCTCAGTAGCCTGGTGTAGCATGGCCTCCTTCATCAGTCTCTCCAACCTCTCCCGGGTGTCGTCAGTGTCTACCTTGAAGTCAAAGCCCAGATGGGCCCTCTCCTTGTAGGGCTGGATGCAGCGCACTATGAAGCTCACCGCCACAGCCACTTCGTTCATCTTAATTCCCCTCATCAGCTCGAGGAGCTCCTTCACCTGATCCATATCAGCACTGGCCGGCTTCTCTGACCAGCTCCTCTGGTTCTTTAGAACCTGGTCGACGTCGCATCTGATGGTAGGATGGCTTTGCTTCATATAGAACCACCTGGCATTCCACCACTTCAGCGAGATGTTCAGCGACATAGTAATGTACTCACCCACCATCCCATCGTGGAGCTACATATACACACCGCTGACCACTCTGGAATTGGCCCTGCCCTTCTTCTTCAGCCAGGACAGGTGTCAGAAGAGGTTGAAGTGGGGCAGAATCCCAAGAAATGCCTTGAAGAAGTGGATGAAGACAGCAATATGCAAGATGGTATTCGAATGTAGATTGCACAGGCTTACTCACGAATACTCCAATAGATCACGCAAGAAAGGATGTAAAGGAAATCCTAATCCACGCCAGAAATAATCTTCAAAAACTATCACTTCATCAGTATGCGGCATCGGGTAGGGCTCACCATCGACCGGACACCATCCATCGGTGACATGGTCAGGAAGAATGCCCGCCACCACCATCCCATTGAGTTCCATCTCCCCCATAAGCGATGTCACCCATTCCTTGTCACGGCTTGCTCCAGCAATCGCCTTCTTCGGGTTACCACCTCCCCTCTTCGGCGCCATCTCTCAGATCTAGATTGGGATTTGCGGCGGAAGCGTGTGTGAATGTGAATTGGAAAGTGCAAGGGCTAAGGAGGAAGACAAAGTGGTGAAGTGGCAAAGGTGGGAGCATGGGGTACGGTGGCACAGTTATAAAGAAATCATACCCACTTTTCACATTCAAGGGTTTTTGGGAAATCGCACCACAATTTGTGCCTTTTCGAATTCCCCGAAGCGGTGTGGTGGGCCGTTATCTAGGCTAACGTGCCAATGCAGCCCATATCGCCCATTTTTTGCTGCAACTTGGAACCGCACGCTGAATACTCGCCGACTTCTCCATAATTCCATCAAGGCTCAGTAATTTCTACTATACAGCCATTACTCTAGTTTTTTCTCCATGATTTGATTTCTCCGAGAATTCCACTTGTGGCTCAGGGACTACGTCATCACTACAACTTGATTCCTCACTACACTAGGGATTTTCTTTGGGTTACCGTTATTTCTAACCCTAGCACCACGTGACCACATCACCTACTGTCAAGCTCGGGGACTGTGGGGGTATGGCCCTCGGTATCCATAAGACAAGACATGGCCCACACCATCAAAGGTGGCCCAATCCACAAGATAAAGGCGTGCACGACACTAGTCGGCGTGCACTGTAAGATATTGTATAGTACCAAATATGATACTTTCCTTGTAACCCTACCCCTCCAGAGTATATAAGAAAAGGCAGGGGTCCCATAGTGGACATCTCCATCAGATCTCATATTCAATACAATACACCAAAGACACATGACGTAGGTATTATGTTGATCAGACGGCCCAAACCTGTCTAAATCGCTGTCTCTGCGCCTTGTGTCACCATTCGGTTCCTGATTACGCGCACCTCCACCAATTAATCTATCTTCGTGGGATACCCCTCAGAGGACTACCGATGATATTCTATCGACAGTTGGCGTACCGGGTAGGGGCTCATGCGCGCTGATCCATGGCAAACCAGATGGACCTCAAGATCAATCCCATCCGTGGCAATTTGGCTTCTGGCGGTGGCATCGCTCACCTACGATGGAGTCATCGTCTTGAGGCTATTCGTGGTGGCTTGACATCGCTAAGCAACTAGTCCTGATACTCCTGCATTTGGCCGCACGATTCTACGCTCCATAGCAAGTTCAGCATCAAGAATACTGCATGTCGTCTCGTCTCTGTCCACTCTAGATGTGATTTAATCTCAGCTTTGTTCAAATCCAATCTAATCACAAGTCGATCTGCAATTCTGCCTTCTCCGTCTCCAACACGCATCAATGTTCAAATCAAGGTCTCAGTAATCAAGAAGTCTTGTCGTTACGAGATGGTGACACACATGCAGCGACTTGCAAGCCAAACCAATCTTGGTTGCTTGCATGTATACGTACATCTCCATGCATGATCCGACGATTTGACTCAACACAAAGCCCTGCAGCAATGGCAACAACATAGAAGACGATCCAGAACTACTCGGCAGCTAATCGGCTTCATCAAGAATATACCGGGGAGCAGCTCTGACTGCTTGACTACGGCAATCGACTACTCCGCTCGACCATCCCAAAGCACCATGTAGCATCGCTTCTCTGACCAGATTGAATGCGGCTACGACAACGATATCTCCGTATCTGATCTGCCTAACTCCAACCAGATAACGCCATACGTCGCCGACCAGACGTTCTATCTAAAGCTAAGTCATGCTTTAATATTTTTCTAAATATTCTTTGATCTTCGTATATCGCCATAATGTTTCTCCGAGCTGTTTTCTCCATGTTTGCCCTCCAAATGATTTTTCGAACCCCCGAATAGTCAAGTTGATGCTCGGATGTCCCCAGAGATGGCCCTGTCTCCGGCTCCTCCCTACACGTGCACGAGCATCTGCCCTCTCCGGCTCCTCAGTCAGTTACTACTCGGCGCTCAAATTCTTCATGCTCAGAGACTAAGTGGGCACACTTTACCACACTTCACCTTGCGGACATCGTCAGCTACGCTGGAGACTTCTCGGTGCTCGGACATCACCAGCTACGCTAGGGACTCCTCGATGCTCGGACATCGCCAGCTACACCGGAGACTTCTCGGTGCTCGGACATCGCCAGCTACACCGGGAACTCCTCGATGCTCGGACATCGCCAACTACGCCGGGGACTCCCTTGATGGTCGGATCTTGCTACGCCTCATCGGTGTGCTATCAAGCTGCTCCATGCTGTTCGGATCAGGGTGCTGATCTTAGGCAGCACGTCTAGGGTCTTGATACGCGCATGTCAGACATCATCGGCAAGCTTTCAAACTTCTTTTTCTTTGACCCTGCTACAAGATTCATTCTTCATCTTCCAGCAGGCTCAGGGACTAAGTGGGCACACTTCACCTTGTGGTGAATGTGCGCTTTTCAATTTAGGGCTCCGCCCGTGGACTGGTTGCCTGCTCGGCCGGTCTTCTGCCTTTCTTCTACTTTCTGACCCTAGCACCACGTGACTACGTCACCTACTGTCAGGCTCGGGGACTAGCTGTGGGGGTATGGCCCCCGGTATCTTGGTTGACGTGCACCATAAGATATTATATAGTACCAAATAGGATACTTTCCTTGTAATCCTACCTCTCCAGAGTATATAAGGAGAGGCAAGGGTCCCCTAGTGGACATCTCCATCATATCTCATATTTAATACAATACACCAAAGACATAGAACGTAGGGTATTACGTCGATCAGACGGCCCGAACCTGTCTAAATCACTATCTCTGCGCCTTGTGTTACCATTCGGTTCCTGATTATGCCCACCTCCACCGATCAATCTACCTTCATGGGATACCCCTCGGAGGACTGCCGATGATATTTTGTCGACAGGGACTAAGTGGGCACACTTCACCTCATGGTGAATGTGCGTTTCTCATTTTAGGGCTCCGCCTGGGGACTGGCTGCCTGCTCGGCTGGTCTTTTGCTTTTCTTCTACTTTGGACCCTGGCACCATGTGACCACGTCACCTACTGTCAGTCTTGGGGACTAAGTGAGCACACTTCACCTTGCGGTGAGTGTGTTTGCTTTAATCTGGAAGACTCCGCGCCTCCTGAAGTCAAAGAAGACTATCTCCCTTTCTCATGGTCGGACTCTAAGTGGGCACACTTGGTCCACTGCGAGGAAATTTTTGATTTTGAACTTGAGCTCCTTACATCCTTCTGGCAAGCCTTACTTGTGATACTCTGCTCGGCGATGGTTCACAACTGCTCGGTGACTCATTAAGGTGGTCGGACTATGAGTCTGACTGCTCGGCTTTGTTCACACCTGCTCGGACAAGCTCAAGATGGCGTTGCACAGCGGATACAATGCGCTCAGGGACTAGCTGTGGGGGGTATGACTCCGGATACCCATGGCAAACTACATGGGTTGCGCTCCTAGGGGTGGTCTAGCCCACGAGACGAAGACCTACGGTGCATGGCACTACTCGGCGTGCACCGCAAGACATCAAGGGTGATATCCTAAAGATGCTACAAGATCTGTTAAGATACGTTCGATCCCATGATTCATGTAATCTGTTATTGCTTTCTGGTTATCTCCTAGATCTAACCGACTTGTAACCCTGCCCTCCAGACTATATAAGGCAGGCAGGGACCCCCTCAAAACACACGCAACATCATATGATAGCCAATACAATCCAACAGACAACAGGAGTTGGGTATTATGTCGCGCTGACGGCCCGAACCTGTCTAACTCTTGTGACTCTGTTGCCTTCTTGTTCTTGATTACACGCATCTCTGTCGATCAATCTACCTTTGTGGGATACCCCTCGGAGGACTGCCAATGATATTCTATCGATAGTCACACACTTAGATGCAAGGATTAGTCTAAATAGGTTTCATCAATTATCCAAAACCAAACTAGGGCTTTTAGTATTTTGGCTTCAGAAGAAGATATTCTCACGCACATCGAGAAAACCCCTAAACCCTTGCCCCACCCATACACAGCGGCACCGCAGCTCTGTGAGATGAGCTGGCCACATACATGTGCATTGGATGTGGGGCAGACAAGGGAGTTTTTTCCCACCCTGGTCGTTGTGGCTGAAGCCACGAGAGTGAGTCCCTCAAGACTCGAACTTTGACCACCCGGGGGGAGGTGATTCTCTATGCTGGAGTGCCAAAGAATCAATCCGTAGATAGCACTTAGTCTTGTGCAAATCAAGGAGGAGCAATACCTTGCAAGGTGCTCCAACGAGGATTAGTTGGGAGTGTCGACTCTCTGATACCTCGGGAAAACATCTACATATTCCTAACCCTTCTTGTTTACATTTGAGCAATTTAATTGCAGGTATTTACATTACTAGAATTGCCATGTTAGTAGGGTTAGAACTAGGTTGCAAAACTTTGTTCGGTAGGCTAGAAACGCTATTTAGGCATAAGGGGTGAGATGTGTTAAGTGGTAGGGTTTAATTTTGTGAGAACTTTATATTAACCTAATTCACCTTCCCACATGGGATCTTGATTCTTTCACTGGGTGAGTGTTTGTGCTCTAGAAACGCCCTAGGAAGGCCTCACTGAGCTTTGTCCAATCCCGTATAGAGTTAAATGAGAGGTGCTCGAGCCAAGCTCTGGCCAAGCTGGCTAGGAAGATGAATAGGTATTTGATATATACTATGGAGTATCCATTGTTTATTGTTTTAGAAAATAAACAACGAGACAAATATATAATTTAATTTTTTTATTAGTCAGATGCATTAAATAGTACTAATACTTATATCTCTTAAAATTTAGTGAACAGCTAATAGGATGGCATCCTTTTGGTAAGAAGTTGCTTCATGGTGGTGTTCTTCTCTGAAACTTACGCAAATTTCATGTGGTGTGGTAGAGAACCGATTTCTTTGTTTCTTGCTTACCACCATGACCACATCATCAGCGCACAAGTGGTTATTCGAAATTTTGGTAGGACATCCTGTTCTACCTGGATTCTTTCGCTTTCCAGATTCCGTTGTCGCTTGACACGCATGCTAATTTTCCGTGGCATGCCAAAATATAAAGCTTTTCAAGAAAAGCTTTAGGCCTCGTTCGGTTATCCAAGAACGATTTTCTTGATTCCCAGCCGGAATGGTTCACTAATTTGTATAACCTTGATCAGCTGGAATGGTTTCTAGGCTCATTCCAGCATAACCGAACAAGGCCTTAACCGGCCCAAGCTATTTCAGATAATCACCTTCTGCCCAAGCGCAACACAGAGCTTCCTTTTTATCGAAAGGAAAACACAGCTTTCTTAATTCTTAGGGCCGGCTAGGCTGGCTGTTGCGGGCTTTCTTTTCTCCAGTTTCCTTTGGATTCAAGAGAGAACCCGTAAAACAATTTTCTTATCTGTTCGACCAATTTGTCTCAAGTGAGGCAAGCTTACACCATCAGCTTACGAACTGAATCAATTCACTCTCTCGAATCTTTCATTTCTTTTATAAGTTCTGTCGCTTTCTTGCTTCTATTGCTTGCAGCTCGTTTCAATATGAAAATACTACTAGCTGGTATCCGAAAGGTTGAAAAAAATATGTTCATGTTGCAACTTGCAAGGCAACAGACCCCATCACAGACAAAGCAAGCAATGCGATAGAAAACCTATTGCAAGAACAAAAGTATTCAGGTGCAGGATGATGTAAAACCTGCCCCAAGTCAACCCTTTTGCTATAAGCTTTCCACATGTGACACTGCAACTCGCAAATATACTTGTGCAACAAAATTAGAAATCGCGCTGCACTACGGTGATGAAACGTCAGATCGTTCACTGAGCAACGCTAAGGTCAATATATTATGCTCCCATGCTAACTTGCAACAAAAAAGTAGCCCCAAAATGTGTATATAAATTGCTCATCTTTGTCATCATTACGAAAAATAACTTAGATAGATCCCCCTCCCCGCCCCCACCCACCAACACCCCCTAGATCTGCATCTAAGGCCCTGTTTAGGATAGAAAGTCTGGAACAGAAGGTACAAAAAGCATTAGAGCATCAACTATACGTGAGAAGGAGAAAACATTCATTTCAAATTCCAGTAGGTAAGATCAAAATTGGTCACACTAGAAGGGGTGTGATAAGAGCTAACATAGCTCAAGCTAAGGTATTAACTAAACACATGTCTAACATACATAAATGTGTGATGCAATCATGCAAATAAGAAAAATTATGAGTGAGGATAGAAAGGCATATAGAGTATAAGAGCAACTTCAAGAGCCCTACAAATTTTAATCTCTATATCTCTATTTGGAGAGCCATTCAATAAATATTCTCTTTGTAAATCTCTCAGATTTTTGTTCACTATACTCCAACAACTTATCATAACTTTCCTTGCGTGAAAACATTCATGTGAATACTACCATATATTGCATTTAGAGACCCGTGTAGCCTCTCCAAAAGTGGAAAGCGAAAAAGGTGGTTTTGAAGAGCGCAAAATATGGAGTCTATTGGAGCATGTTTTTTTTTGGTTTGTTTTCTAAATTTTGTGCCCATGTAGAGTGCCTCTTGGAGATTCTCTAATAGGTAAATAAAATTTATAGAGTATCTATGTGAATATTTTATTAAGAAATGCATAAATAAGAGAAGGCAAAGATGGGCAATTTTGGTTAGATATGGGCTCTAAATTCATTCATGGAGTTATAATACGTGTCTCTTTCAAAAATATATATGAGAACCCAATCCGCATTGACCACGCAAGCACTCAAAATGCTGTGCAAAATAAACAGCCACAGAATAAAGTGTCTCAGTTGCCCAATGTATAGATCTAAATAAGTAAATCAACGTGTCATAATTCATAATAATAATAAGAAACATCCTTTAAAAAAAAGACAGTGAACAGTAAGCGACATTGATGTTCATGGTTGAAATTGTTCATAGATGAAATGTTTGCTATGGCAACAAAGACGGTTACAACAACAATTTGCAGGCACAATACTCAATGAAATTGTTCCAACAACTCCCTCGAGTACTCAGTATATAGACTAGATGAAAAAAAAAGAAACTTAACAAACCACTCAAAAGGTTGAAAATGGATCCTCCATCACTAATGACAGTAAAATTATTCTGGAATGATATAAAAAATCGAGTCCTCAATCAAATTAACTTTAAGAATAAAAA
Organism: Miscanthus floridulus; assembly: GCF_019320115.1. Taxonomy (NCBI): domain Eukaryota; kingdom Viridiplantae; phylum Streptophyta; class Magnoliopsida; order Poales; family Poaceae; genus Miscanthus; species Miscanthus floridulus. The sequence continues at coordinate 105,639,332 of NC_089582.1, read as the reverse complement.
CAGCACCTCCACTTATTCAATTCGCACTTTCCTGTAGTTCATGTACTTGAACTTACATATCTCCTCAAAGAACTCATCAGCAGCTTCATGGCAATTCTTCATCTGTGAGATTCTGATGACCATCGTCCGCAGCTTCACACTGTACTTCACAAGCGACTCGAGAGTGTTCAGCTTCTGTTCAGCATTGAGCGGGGAGCGTACAGTGATCAGAACCTCTTCCAAACAAGGGATGAGGAACCTTGAATTCAACTGCATACACAATTCAAACGAATTAGCTATATGGCACATTGATCTGTCTAGCATACCAATCAAATTAGGAACCCTATTTCAATGCGGCTATAGGAACGAACAGCCCACTCACATTTTTCAGGCTATTTTTCTGACACAGGGCAGCGAACATGGCACCATGGATCTCAACTTTGCGGAGCTTGGGGTGGCTGTCGAAGAAGTCAACCAAATCGACTTCCGGGAACGGCTGGAGTGCGTCCAAGTCTCCACAGAACTCTATCTTCATCACTAGATGCTTCACCTCGCTAGCGCACTGCAGCACCGAGCTCACTGCGGCCCAGTCCCACTGGACACCGCGCAGCGAGAGGTGATCCAGATCTGGGAGATTCCCAGTGTCCACCTTGTGAACCCTCCCTGCATCATCCCATCGCAAAATTTCTCATCACGTCAAGGCAATACTAAATTGACTAAAAAGTGACCAAGATTCGAGATGCGTCTGGCTCACCGGTGCTCTTGGCAATTGAGAGGCGGCGGAGGCTGTGGCCACCACACAGAGTGATCCAGGTGAAGCCCTGGATCTCGAGCGACTCCAGGCGAGGCGCGGTGAGCAACAGCGAGCAGTTGCCGGCGCCGAGGATGTCGAGCCGGCACCGCTGGAGCAGTTGAAGGTCGATAGCCACCGTGCCGGAGCAGTCGCAGCCAAGCAGAGACAGATCGGTGAGGTTGGGGCACGCGGCGATGGCGTCCCTCACGGCGCTATCCCGCAGCGGCGCACCGACAACCTCCAGCACGCGGAGCCGCTCCATCCGGCCCCACGCGGGCGCGGCCGTGAGAGACACTCCCCAGAGCCTGAGCACCTCCAGGTTCGAAGCCAGGCCGATGCAGTCGAGGTGCCCACCCTCCGCGACCTTGTCGGCGGCGGCGTCCATCCGCAGCTCGAGCACCCGGAGCGTGGCGCTCCGCGCGGCGAGCCAGGCCGGGAGGCGCGCCATGGAGAAGGGGCAGTAGATGACCAGCTCCCTGAGGCGCGCGACGGAGGCCACCATCCGGCCGATGACGTCGTCCGCGGCGCCCCTTGCCGCGGCGGCCGCGTCGAAGGCGTTCCGCGGGAAGAAGAGCGCGGGTAGGTAGGGGACGCAGTCGCGCCAGCGGCGGCAGACGCAGGCGCAGGCGGCCACGTCGCGGGCGTTGCTGAGCATCGACAGGATGTGCTGCACGACGCCGTCCGGGACGGAGTTCATGCCGACCTCGCCGTCCCATTCCATCCGCAGCGCTCGACGAAAGGCAGGCCCCAGCACGGACGGGGATGGGATAGTTGTATAGATACTGGGAGAGCTCGTGAGGAGTGGGAGTGGGTGGGTTTGAAATTTGAAACGGGGGAGGATCCCGCTCATTGGGAGGTGGGATTTTGAAATTTCGGCGACCGTTCGCAGGGATTCGGCGAATTTGAAACGAGGGGAGGCGACCAGCTCTGAGGGTTTCCTTTGCGCATCGGTTTTCCGCGTTGGCGGCGGCGCTGAAGCAATGATGCGGGCAAGCAGAGAATCATGGGTCTGGGACGTGGCCCTGGATTGGTTGTCGCTTGTCGGAATTCCTTGGTCTGGACTCTGGACTCTGGCGCTCGTGGGTGTCCGCGTTGATTTGATTTGGTGTCAGTTTGTGTAGCCCTGGCGTCATGGCGTGGTAGCTAGCGCCAAGCCGCCGTTGAGGGCACCAGCAGTGTGTGTAAAAGCTGTTGTTAGCGGGCTATGAATGTCTACAAAATTGATTTTTATAGAAAAGATTTCTTCCAAAGATACTAATAACACTATGGGCAGGTCACAAGCAACATATAAATATTTTTTTCCTCTTCGAGGCTACATCTCACCTGCTTACTATGTCCATTAATTATTGTGTTCGCGACACTTGTGTAGACGCCAAGAGATGTTGCAGGTGCGTCATCGGCTCACCATCTGATATCACCGCCGTAAGGCCTAGCCGCTGCCACCACAAACAAGTCAAGCTCACACCCACTCAAATCAACACTCTATCCATCAAAACCGACCTTCTTTATGTTGAATCGCTCATACCAAAAACAAAAATTCCACTTCTAAATCTAGGATGCTTCAGAAGCAACGCGTCCGCTTGAGTGGTTGTGCCGGCGAGGATGGCAGGGAGCCCGCCAACGCTCATCCCTTCCTAGCTTTCGAGCGTACAACCATTCAACTATGTGTTACGCTATTGCAGCGGTGGCAGGAGCAGGACATCGGAGCCGACAATGCAGCCACCAGAAACCACCTAGCCATGTGCATGTCTTTCCGTCGGTGGGTGCTGGAACGAGGCACCTCTTCCCATCCTTCGCCCTCTTGTCGGAGGTGACTATCGTTGGAAGATGTCTCCTCGGAGGTCCTTGTCGCTGGAGGATCTCAATCCAGTAGAGGTCGATTTGGCAAGGAAAGAAGTCAGTCCAAGGTCTTGAGACTCGATTGGGTGGAGCTATGGAGAGAGGTGTAGACACACAAGACACAAGAGATGGGGACGACCGCATTGTATGCACGGCAGACGTGGAAAAAGAAGGGAGGCATCGGGGCAAGAGAGAAGAATGGCTGAGTTGCTTCTTTTATTTTTAGCTAGCTCACTTGTAAAGTTCATCTGGACCGTAACATTGTGGGGGTACATGAACAACTAATAAGGACCATTACGTGGGACGTACCTATATAGACTACTTTCACCTGTATACATTAGTTGTGCCCTCAAGATGGATTGACTAAGGGCCTGTTGGATCCACTAGCTAAGCACAGTCTCATATAAGACCAAAAGCTATGTCTACAATCAAGATATCAAGAGATGTGATAGATAAATGAGAGGAAAGAGAAGATATATGGTTGGACAAAAATTATTTTAAAGAAATCATCTACTAGAAATAAAGTTTCTACGTGTAATGTCTACACGACTTGGTAAGTACAAAAAATATCTCATAGTTTCTAGGTTCTGACTGCCCTAATAGGTCGGGTGCGGGTACGGGTGCAGGTTTCACCTACGGGGCCCGAAACATATGTTTTCCTATTTCCCCCTCCAATTAGAGATCTAGAACTAATGTATGACTCAAGTCTACGTAAACTTAGGATGATTTGTATGGACTGTGTTGTCTACATAGTTGTTGTGAACTTTCGATTCATTTTTTACGACAAAAACCATGGGGTCCCTACAGTACACTGATAATTTAAATTATGTGTTATTTTGTCTCAAAATTTATATTTTTATAGCTTCTTATTAACACACTCGCGGGTGATCCAAGACTCGCAGGTGCGGGGTGTGGCATTGCACTCGTGGGTATCATTTTTGAGGGCGGGTGTAGCCAAATATCATGGGCGTCGTCGAGGGTGGGTTTTTCCTCCACCCTCACCTTGCCCGACCCGTTGTCATCCCTACTAACAGGAGTAAAAATTAGCGGTTTGAATTCAACCAGACTAATTAATAGTTCAACTAATTGTTATTAAGCATCTAGATGATAATTAATACTCCATACATCCTAAATTATAAGTCATTTTGGCTTTTCTAAGTGTATAGTTTTTGTTATACATCTAGATACACGGTATGCCAAGATAGCTATGTATCTTAAAAAAGACAAAATGACTTATAATTTAGAATGTATGGAATAATATCTCATTGGTTATCCCAACTAGCTAATACTCCATCTGTCCCGGTTAGAGTACATTGCAAGAAGACACATTTGTTCTTCCACCGACCTCTATCCATGTGTCTTCCCAATAGCAAACTGAAAAGGAATGGCATTAGAGACATAACCATCTACGCATCTAGTTTTTAGCTAGAGGATCCAAACAACATCCATATAATAGTTAGCTAGTTAATATTAGTTGTGAACTATTAGCCAACTAACTATTAGTTACTAGCAGATCCAAACAGTGCATGCCAAAGGCTAACCTTTAGTTGGAGCTAAATATTATCCAACTAATTATTAACCAATACATATTTGGATCCCTAGCTAATATGGTATGATTTGGTTACTTGCATTAGTATGCATTGTATTAATTAAGGCTATAAAGCATACCCTTAAAATAGACAAGGTAATACAATTTGTTGTTATTCGGCTTAGATAGGAAGTTGTACAGTGTTATGCGTGTGATTGGTTTCGTGTGTAAAGGGCTAGAATGTGTCTTGGGCGGCAAGGCAGAGGAGGAAGGGTGAATAGTTGGATACACATAATTTGGTCGAATTGTGGGATGCAAGCTAAGCTTGCTTTGAGGATAGTGCTAGCCTACATATGGGCCTGTGCAGGTAACCAAACAAGGATCTACTGCACTACTTAGGTTTGCATAAGGTGTTGTTCATGCAACAAAAAGACCCTATGTGCATACATCTGTAGCAATGAACTATCAACACTTGTTAGTGACTTATGCTTAGTTAATAAGCTAACAACTAGCCAAAGAGCTTGGCTAATTTTTAGCCCAATGTTAGCCCTCTTAGGGCTATTTTTAGCAGCTATATAACAATTGGCATCTAATATCCAAACTACCCTTAGTTGTAGGCCTATGCCAAGTCTAGGTTGTTTTTAGAAATATTTCTATTGGCTTTTCAATGATGCAATCAATAGCAGGTTTATAAAATATAGTATCAACATCTATCAGCCTGTTCGCTTGGTCGTATTTGGCTTATAAGCCATGGCTTATCAGCCAACGAACAGTATTTTTCTTTCACACCAAACTAGCCAACAGTACTTTCAGCTATGGCTTATAAGCCAAACAAGCCCAAACGAACAAGGCATATATTTCAAAATAGGTTTCTTATGAAAACATATTTCGTAATACATCCCTAATATTAAAGAGAAAAAGGTATTCTTTCAACCTTCTATTTTTACTTTCCACAATACCCTCGCACCCCTTCCTATGCTATACATGACTAGTACTTACGACCTGTGCTCCTGTGAATTAGAACATAATGCGTATAGTGACGGTATGGAGTCCAATTCTTCTATGAATTGGATTACACAATTGTTAATATAAATCTATGAACAGTAAACAATCCAGGCGACCACACACTAAATTATACATTCTCCAACTAATGGACTGGAACTACGAAACTATCAGTCCACCTAACCAAGATGACAAATCTTGTATGAATCCACTAACTAGCAGCCAATGCAAGAAAAAACAGCTCAAAAGGCCAAATCTAAAGCCAGTCTCCTGGGAGTTTCATGAGTACTCCTAAATAAGTTTTTAATAAAAACTTTTATGTGATGACAATAAGTTTTATGAAGATGAAACTTGTCTATAATATTTTTAACACATAGGAGTCTTAAAAGTAATAATAAGATAAACATCTCGTTGAGACCGACCTACGTCCTGACTAAGAAAAGCCGGGCTCAACTCTCAAGCTAGGTGCACCAACCGGCGTTGTGCAACTGTGCACGAGCCCTCCCAGTTGACAAGTGACCATTTTTTTTAATGGAAACGAAAAGAAAAAAATTTGGCAGGTGCCCTGGCGAGCCACCTGTCAGCACATGCGCGCCGCGTTGGCGAGGAGCTGTGGGATTTTCCCTCGTGGCAAGTTGGAACTCGCAATTTGGAATGGAAAGAAGAAAAGGCTCCCTGAGCCCGACGCCTGAACGAGACGAGCACGAATATTTTTTTTCGGTATAATGCCGCCTGGATTACGCACTAAGCAAGCGAAAAGACGCCAAGAGGGGAAAATGCGAAATTCTCCCGCATATTTGGCCGAGACTGACAGCGAGAGCCCACGGCTTATTTTTCCGAGACTGACAGCGAGAGCCCACGTCGGTCGAGTAGCGTCGCAGGAAAAAAAAAAAGGAAAACCAAAACGCGAGGAGCGTCCGTCTCCAACCCAACCGACAGTTGTTGGTCAGTCGCACCGGCCGGAAGCGGAAGCGGAAGCGGAAGCTGAAGCGAGGGACCCGGGCACCGGCGCCGGCGTAACTCACTAGATCGTAAGCGCAGGCGCGGGTCCGTCTGTGACGGGCACGGCGGTGGTGGTGGTGAGGAGGAGGAGGAGGAGGACTTGGGGAGCGTTGGGGTTAGCGAGCAAATCAGATGCGCTCGGAATGGGGAAGCCCGTCGATGTGGAGCTCGGCGGCGGCGCGGGAGGCCTCGAGATCGCCGGCGGCGGAGGCGGAGGCGGAGGCCCATTGGGCGGGCGAGTCTTCGGCGCGATCGGGCGGGCGGTTTCGTTCCGGTGCGTCTTCGTGCTCCTGCTCGCGGCGGGGGTGCTCGTCCCGGCCTTATTCCTGCTCGTGCCCTCGCGCCAGGAGCTGGGGTACCTCTCGGAAGACCACGACGTGCTCGCTGGTAATTTCTCGGCCCTTGCGACTTGTGTTGCAATAGCCGTTGGTGCGAGGGTTTGGGGATTCGTGGGTTTAGTTGGGGGCAGCTCGGAAGTTGTGATTTCCGTTTTAGATGTGGTGCGGAGGCGGATCGATAGGGTCGATTGGCAAATTACCGCTTCGAGATCGCAGCATGGGTGCAGGATTCTTCGATTCCACCTCCGTTGAGCTAGGATTCGCATGATTTTCTAGTCAATTTCGTCGTTTCATGCTCCGGGTGCGACTGTCAGGGAGTGTGTCTGGTTAGTTCTGTGCTCATCCATATTGTAGTTTTAAAGTTCTGAATTATATTGTTGGCTTTGGATCACCTGCTTACCACTTGCAAGTTTTAATTCCAAATTGATGTGGGGGCCCTGAAATGGCATTGAACTACCTTTTCGGGTGGAAGTTGGCTTTTAGAATCCGTATAATTTTGAACTAGATCCCAAAATTCCAGAAATTCTCTCACCCAATGTCTCTGAAGATGCTAGACCTGGATGGCTGGATCAACTTGGTACATATGAAGACCTTCTTCTTGTCTATGTATGTTAACATGTAACATATGCTTTTTCATCTGTTTTCTGGTGCTTCAGTGTATAGATTTTGAGGGTACTGTTTGTCCTCTTAGATGTGTGATTTTTTGGTACTCCCTCCAGTCATGAAATCATGTCATTTAGGACTAGATTTGGTCAAACTAAACCATATCACATTATTTAGTTTGGAAACATCTAAGTTATATGTGTAGATTTGTATACAAAATACTTGCAAAATCTCTTAATAAGTATTTTAAGAATATATTCTAGAAGAAATTAGTGATCAAAGATACACATCATAGGCCATGCAAAGTCAAATGTGACAGTATTTTGGACTGGAGGGAGTATAACAGGAGTCTGGGATTGTACTGGTACTTTGTAAGATCCACATTTTAATTTACTTTGTTCAAAACTAGATCCCAAATGTTGTGATGTGTTTAGATGTAGATGTTGTATATCTATGGTGAATGGATATTGACAAACATGTCTGCTTCAGCTCAACATTGTGATGGCATACATGGTTAGGAGAGAGGGAGGCTTACGACCTCAGTTTCAATTCTCAAACCTTTATCACTAGATTCAAGAAACATAAGATATTAGGCACGCCGACCCTCTAAATTCTAGAGATTTTAGGTGATAGGATAAAAGTATTCCAAATATTTCCAGCCAAATCTAATATTAGAATCCCTGATTCAAAGGCGTCGCCTAGGCATCTAGGCCCCTCGCCTTGGAGAACAATGGTGCCTTGTCACCTAGGCGTCCAGGCAGACCCAGCACTCGCCTGCACACATAGTTGCCTTTGAAACCATGATTAGAATGTATTTTAATGTTCTTTGTTGAATTGTTGATATATAGTATCTTTAATATGTGTTTACAATTTTTGGACACTGGACCCCGACAATCCCTTGTTCACTGTCCCCACTGTTTACATTTTTCTATTCCTACTGGGTGCTGAGGCATGAGGGAAGCCCCTCCTTCAATCTTGAACCTGTGCATCTTACATTCTTACTACTAGTAATTGTTTGAACTACTGATCCAGTCCTTTCTGTTTGCTGGCACTGTTACTATAATTAAGTGAATTTCTTTATATCCTATTTATGTTCCCATCAGCAGAAACCAACAGTTAATTTTCATAGGAAGCTCGTTATTTTATTCATGGAGGATTCATCCTGTTTGTTGCTGAGATGTTTATTTACCTTCTACTTCACTGTTTCAGTAGATAATGTAATCAAACATTTCATTTCGTTTCATTTATCTTTTCTGACTTCGCAAAATTTTCCCTAGAACCTGTGTGTGCTTTTGTTTTTTTTTGTTTTAAAAAATGCTATTATATGTTTTTGTACTTTTAGGGTATTGCCCTTTTTCACACTTACAGTCACATGTTGATGAGGCATTGTGATGTCTGTTGATAAAGATCATCTCCTTTGTTTCAGCTGAAATCAAAGTTGGTTTCACTTTGGAAAAGCCAGTGTCATTCCTTACTTCTCACATAGACAAACTAGGGAATGACATATTTGAAGAGATTGGTGTACCTAATAGCAAGGTGCCTGATGCCTGTTCTCTCTTTTTTTTCTCCTCAAATTTCTTTTGCCTGCAGTGTTTGCTGATTAGAATATGTTTTTTTGCAGGTTTCCATTGTTTCAATGCACCATTTAACTTCTAAATACTCCACACATGTTGTTTTTGGTGTTCTTCCTTATCCAAAAGATGCTTCAATAAGTTTGCCGGCTCTAAGTGTGCTGAAATCATCCTTAATAGAGATGATGCTCCAGCAGGTGAACCTGTCGTTGACACCATCACTTTTTGGGCATCCATCTTCTTTCGAGCTGTTGAGATTCCCTGGAGGAATTACAGTCATTCCTGCACAGTCTGGTTTTACATGGGCGAACACAGACCCCCTATTCAACTTTGTGTTGAACAGCTCCATTTATCAGATTTTGGGTAATCTTACAGAGCTCAAGGATCAGCTGAAACTTGGATTAAATTTAAGGTCATACGAGGTATTAATGGTTTTGTTTCTTCTACTGAGGTTGTGGCATATTTAAAGGGCTCAGTTGCTCCAATCTGATTCTCACTGATTGTCATATTTGCAGAAAATATATTTGCAGTTCAGGAATGAGATTGGTTCTTCAGTTGAAGCTCCAGCAACTATTGTGGCATCGGTATTAGATGGAAGCAGTAATCTTTTACCAGATAGATTGAGACAACTAGCTCAGTTAATCAGAGAACCTGATGCGAGGAATCTTGGGCTTAATCACTCTGTATTTGGTAAAGTAAAGGGTGTTCAGCTGTCATCGTACCTACAACACAAAATCTCTGATTTATCTCCTAGCCCATCTCCGGCTCCGGCTCCATCGCCTTCACAATCACTTTCTCCAAGCATGCCACCATTGTTGTCACCATTTGGGAGCATCCCTTACCCTGCACCTCGTCCAGCTTTAGCTCCTTCATGGCACAGACACCCTTGCTTTCCATGTTTTAGGTGTATTAATCCCTCTCATGCTGGTAGTTCAATGCTAAAACCTCCTTGCATTGTTAGAGACCCCAGGCTACCTCCATTAATGCCTTCCCCGCCAAAATACCTTCATCCAGCAGATCCACCGCCTGCTCACATAGATCCTCCTCGCCCCTTACCTAATTCCAATCATTTTCCAAAAGCAGTCTCTGGACCTACTTCTCAAATGATGCCAACACCTTCACCCCCACGACCAGTGTCTCAACATTTGATGCCCCCAAGGAAAAAACGGAATAGCAGAACAATGAAGTCCTCTTCAATTGCGCCATCGCCATATGGTAAGTTTTTTTGATATTTTATCTCTATAGCATTTTGCCGTTTTCTTAATGTTAGAACTCTTATTCGGTGGCGAAGGCCATAGATAGTTGCTTTAGAATATTAATGATCACAACAATTTATTTAGCATTAATATTATTTTTCTTGTATTTATTGCGCACTGCATGATTCTTTGTTACTATGCTACTGTCACTACTAACATGGGGATCGATCTGCAACCACAGTTAGACATTTACGGCATGTTTGCTGGTTGGTTTCTGGGCTGATAAGCCCGACTGGTGCTGGTTTGTTGTGAGAGGAAAACACTGTTGGCTGACTGATAAGCCCTGGCTGAAACCAACAAGCGAACAGGCTGTTAGTTTCTTTTACTCCACTTGCCTTCGTCAATGTGACCTTACATTTGTATAACTCAATGTTTCAAAACATATCCTAGTGCTAGTTGGATTCACATTTCTTTTTCTCGTGTATATATGAATCTTCAGCTTGCTTTGAGTCCACAATCCTTATGTGGTTTCTTGAGAAGTTTATCTTATTTGTATCTCAATATGCAGGTCTCCTTCACACTTGAAGTTATGCTTGATTGGATACCTGGGTTGCTTCGACTGTTGGTCATGCGTCATTATGAAAATCTGGCCAGAAGACAAGGTCACAATTTTGCTTCAAGCATAACCATGAATCGCAATCATGGGCTATGATGCAAACATCAGGCTTTGTTTATTGACTACTGTAACTATATGATGAATTCTAAAGCTTTTGAGGTCAGGTTAACTGTAGATATAAGTCTATATCATGCCAATTAACCAGGGTATTACGCCACGAAGGTGGCTGCCCTACGACCTATATGCCTCTATCATCAAATTTTAAGTTCTCACCGAAGGGTTGGGAGCTTATATAGAGGAGAATGTAAGGACCTTACTCAGGTCCACGTTCTGCAATATTACTTTCTTGGAACGTATTGACCATAAATCCATAATACAACATACAACTTCCATGCAAGATTTTGTTTGTTCTATTGTGCGTCGAGCGTTTAATCAACGCTGATTTAGCCTCTTTGTTGTCTAGATAGACATGAAGCCAAGAGAAGAAGTGTTATGGTTCCATCGGAAATTCGGAAGTTTATCCCTGGCGTTGATTCAATGATGCTTACAGTGACAGATTACCTTGTGCTTTGTGAATTGACGTACATGATGATACGCCCTATGAATTCTTCCAAGCTGAGTATTTTGCACTGGTCCTAAAATCTTGCTGGGGCAAAAAAAAAACATATGCTCTTACAACAAATATCTTAAATCACTAATGGATCGTTGTTCGCTGAGTGCACTCTTTACATATTTTATCATCTCGTGCAATACAGGACCAGAAGAAACCTAGTAACAGTCAATGTCCGAGGTCAGAACTTGACAGTAGATCCTATGGTTAGTACAAAATACAATTGACAGGCCCCAACCCGTCTCAGCTTTGAAGATTTAACAATTGCCACGATCCGAACAAAACAATAAGCTCCTCGTGTGTGTTTCCTCAGAAATTAGCTCTGCAGTGAAATGTTTCGACACCCAAAGTCCCAAACTAGTTAAAAGTCAATTGTTTTTTGCCACTCCCTTGCTCGGCGTATGTCTGAATCTTCACCATTCTCCCTTTTGCTTCTCTTCCACACTATTTTTCTCCCTTTTGCTTCTCTTCCACACTATTTTCACGAATACCCTCGTAAGTACATACAAAACAACACAAGTCTACCCCTTTATTAGTCGGAGGACTGGAGCCCTGTCTTTGAAAACCGCTCTACCATCCTTTGCCACATACTGATATTGCCATGCCGGACCTAGGAACCATGCCATGACAACTCCGCCAAGCAAGCCTCCCAGCTGTCAGTATTCAAGTGAACTAATGAGCTAAATCATTCATATTGTAAAATGTACTGCGTAGAAAATCGAGAGACTTACATGGCCCCAGTTATCGATTCCCCTTGAGAGGAGGCCCATACCCTATGAAAAAAAAATGTTGCAGATGGAACAAAGAATATTTTTGAAACAAAGGCGAAATGAAATAAACAGGAAAAAGTGGAGCAATACCATATTCAGGACAACCACACGCCCAATATGTTCTAAACTCTCCCTAGAATTCCCAAAGAATCTTCTCTGTCTCCACATATAAACTGCGTGTGCGCCAACCTGATCATGCAGATTAAGTTGATGTAAACACTTTCATGGTCAGTTGTATCAGGGACAGGGAATTCATATTTCAATAGGACAAGACCAAGGCTTTGTTCACAAAATATGAATGTGGTAAACATAAGAAAGAAAACTCTGAAATGCACAAACAGAAACTACAAAATCAATCATGTTTCAGGCCTGTTCAGTCAAGATGTGCAATTTTGAGGAGTTACAAAGAAATATCATACCAGCCATTTAGAAGTTACGAATTACACCCTCCGTTCCAAGTTGTAGTTCACTTAAGCTTTGTCCTAATTCCTATGTCAAACTTAGCTAACTTTCACCATTTTTTCAGAAAAAAATATGTTAATTAACATCTATAAGTTCAAATAAGTGCACTATGAAGACATGTTTCATGGAGAAATTAATGAAACTAATTTGATATTGTAGATGTTGATGTATTTTTCTATAAACTTGGTCAAAGTTAGATACGTTTGACTTATGACAAATCTAAAGTGAACTATAATTTGGAAAGGATGGAGTAGTTTGTAGTTTCATGTTGCTAGTGAATTATACCACACTATAGGGGTAACATGATTCTGGCACTGGGTAACGAGCACAAGTGCGAGGAGAAGTAGACAAACCAATCCAAAAATGGCACCTGACGCACCAACAGCAGGTGACGCGCTACAGCGATAGCTCATCAGTGAACCTATTGAAGTCCAAGAATTGATTAAGAACAGTGATAACTTAAGATCAGGGCACTACCATCCAATTCAAAAGAGGTTAAGAACAAACACCTGCCAGTGCCGAACTGAAATAAACAGCTAGAAATCTTCTAGGACCAGTTAACATTTCAACCATGGGCCCAATAGAGTTCAAAGAGAAACAATTGAACTGCATCATTATGGCAACAGACAACAGGTAGGAAGTTAGCTAATATTTTTTCTATGAAATATAAAACTCAATTCAAACATAAAAACATACTGCAAGGTGGGTGAGATCTGCATGAAGTAGAGATGATGTTGCCAAACGCCAAAATTGCCCTCTATCAATCAGACTGTTGATCTTTCATCGCAAATGATGGTCATAACTGCATTAGGTTAACGAAATTGACAGCAGGTAACTGAACTAGAAATTCCAACCAAGACACAAACCTTGGCTCCCCACATAAGAAGCTTTCCTTGTGATGCTACCTGAGCGACATAAGCCCTTTGTTGAGAGCAAAAGGGTGTTAAACAACAAATGTACCAAAGGATCGGAGCTACTATCGCAGAAACTTAAACTGACCACTGACTTACAGGACATTAAGAACAAGAAGGACATTAGTCCAGAGCCTCTTCTTCGAATCGATCCCACGAGGCCGTCTGGACAACAACTTTCCGTTACTGATGTATCTACATCTACCCCCTGACCCGTTCCCACTGAACAGAGCAGAGCTGCAAACATAAGGTGCAGAGAGCACATTCCCCATCGCGCCAAGAATTGGGAATGTTGCAAACGGTTCTGATCCTTCGAACCAGAAGTCACCCATTTTCGGCAAGGCATCAAGATGTCGCACCTCCTAGAGTTGCAAAGTTCACTTGACATTAACTTATTTTTTATCAAGCACGAAAAAAATCTCCATCCAATCAACAAGGCGCTAGAGGGCTCAGTCAACAACAGACTAAGAAGGCCTGTTTGGTTGAAAAAAAATCCTCCGCCGACGCCCCGTCCTTTGTCGCCTCCTGCATTGCCTCCGCTCTCCATCGTGTCCGCCCCAGGGCCGCTCCTCGCACTGCCCACCAGAACGTCTGACCCGGTACTGAGCCACCGTCGCGCCTAGCACCAGGCCACCTGCGCGGGCGCGGGTCTCCCAGCCGGTGCAAGGAAGGCCGCCCGAGCGAGCACCCGGTACTGAGCGTGGATGACACCGGAACTCCGATCTGGCGTTCACGGCGAGGTAAACTACCATTTCCTCTCTCTCGCACTTCAATCTCCTAGCATAGATGGGACGGTGGTGTGTTTCAATGGCTTCTCCTCCATCTCTGAGCGCCATGAGGTCCCCATCTGCTGTTTCCTTTCCTCTCTGTGTTCTGTGCCCTTCAAGTGCTCGATGAAATGCCCAAAAGGCAGTTGTTCTATCAACGTAGGCGTGTACATAAACATCCATTAGTCGATGCTTCGGAAATCCAAAATCAGAGGGAATCTGAAAATAAAACGTGCTGATTGTTGATTGATTCAGACCTCTGTGTACTGTGGTACGATTCCTGCACCAGCCGCACGTTTCGACTTTCGACGCCCGCGCGGCCGCGCCTACGGCGCTCGCGCGTCACTGCGTCACGCCGCCGCCCAACGCTAGCATGTTCGGTTGACCGATTCGTATGGTTGCTGATTCGTGAAGAAGTACTGCTGGCTGGTTTATGTGAGAGAAAAATACTGTTCTGGCTGAAAATTTACGATCGTTTACGATAAGCCACAGCCAAACGAACATGCTGTCGCTGCTGTCTCGCTGATTTCGCTCGGCGCACGCAGACCGAGAAGTCGTCGGGGAGCTCGCTAGTTCCTATGGTTACTAGCCTTTGCTTGATGGGTAATTTTGGGCTATTTGGCAGGGCTCCGGCTCTGGCTCCTTCGGACGAGCCTATCAAATGTTTTGGTGAAGGAGTCGTTTTTAGCGAAAATCTGCGGAGCCGGAGCCGTTTTTGAGAAGTCACGGAGAAGCCCCTCAGAATGAGCCTCGCCAAACACTCCTTGTAAATAAGTATTACTAGTTTTTCTCTACCTTTCACTACCTCTGTCAAAAAAAAGATACCCCTTCGATTTCAAATTTAAGTCATTTCAATTTTTTTTAGAGTAAAAACATCTCAAGTTTAACTAAATTTATATAATAAGATAATAATATTTATAATACTAACTAAGTATCGTAGATTCTTCATTAATTATGTTTATAGAGTATAGCTATTTGATTTTATAATTTTTTTTAATTTTCTCTATAATTTTGGTCAAATTCGAGATGTTTTCACTCTCTAAAAAAAGTTGGAATCACTCGTAATTTCGAATGGAGGGAGTATATTTCTAGATGTACTCTCGGTTAAAGTATCTAAAGTTTAACCAAATATATAGGTAAATGTTTACAATGCTAAATAAAGTATATTATGAAAATATGTTTCATATCTAATGTATATTTAGTACCATAAATATTGGAATTTTTCATATAATGGGCTCGTTCGACTTACTGAATTTTGACTGAAATTAACTGAAAATACTATTCTGACTGAATTGTTGTTAGAGAAAAATACTATTCCGACTAAAAAAACCGAACAAATTAGATATGAGATATGGGGTAAACCGAACGGAGCCAATAACATGATACTATTCAAGAATTATTTTTTAGTAGTCCTATCAAACGATCTAATGGTCCGCGGAACATATCGATCTGTCCGTCTAGCATGAGTACGTTTTACTAATAACTGAGTTACTACATTACAAAGGACAAGCGAGCCTGTATGCACAACCAGTCAGGATTGTACGCAAAAGGCCGAGGCCTGTTTAGATTTCAAAAATTTTCACCTCAAAGTATAACATTAAATCTTACAGTACATGCATGGAGTACTAAATGTAGACGAAAAAAAAACTAATTGCACAATTGGGTGAGAAATCATGAGACGAAACTTTCGAACATAATTAGTCCATAATTAGATACTAATTATCAAATACAAATAAAAGTACTACAATAGCCAAACAGTAGCTAAACTCAAAAAAAATTGAGAACTAAACACGCCTTAAATAAAAAAGAGATCCACAGACACAACCCGAAACACGAAACTGGACGAATGGAAGCCGGCAGCTGGATCCAGCTGCAGGCGGCAGCGATTCTATCCCCCCACCACAAGCAAAATGTGACAATGTACTTCGTAGGCCTGTAGTAATAGCAACTACTCCCTTTGTCCAGAAAAAAAATACAAGTATAGGTTATGTGCTGATTAAAGTAGTTCACGTTTAACCAAATTTCTAATAAATATTATTCATATTTATGGCTCTAAAATAATTTATACATTTCGTAACTAATCTAATAATATTTATGTGATATTATAAATATTGGTACTTTTATATCTATAATTTATTAAATTTAAGATACTAAACCATGATATTGTGATAGAATTGCATTCTTTTATGGACGGGGAGTACTACCTTTCCCTGACAGTGCTTCCAAGCCGCGCTGGCCATCGTTCTAGTGCGATCGGGTGTGCCTACTGTACAATCGAAAAGCGTACATGGATCCCGATGCGAATTTTTTATATTTTAGCTTTTTTTAAAAGTTTCTCACAAATACACCCCTGAAGGAAAGATTTTAGAATATGGACCCGTAGCTCGGCGCCATTGATACTGGCGCCGAGCTGATACGTCTCGGCGTCAATGTCCCTGGCACCGAGCTCCTAGGTTCGACGCGAACATGGAAGGTGACATGACAGGGAACTCGGCGCCAGTTACTCTGGCGCCGAGCTCGGCGCCGTAGATCTTGGCACCGAGCTCGGCGCCATTTAATCCGGCCCAAGCTTCGTGCCCGAGCGTTCTTCCTCTTCTTTCTCCTCCTTCTCAGGTTTTTTCTCTCCCCACTTTATCCTACCTCACGAATCAGCATATTGGACCTTAGAAACTTTGATTTGATCCGTATATCTTTGAGAGCAAGGTATTCTCGCTCCCCTCCTAGTTTTTTCACATCGATGCAGTATATATTAGTCGGATTTTTGAACGTAATAATCATCATCACTTAGGGTTTCATTCTATCCCTCAATATATGTATTATATAAACATAGGATGATGCTAAGGCATGAAAAAGCTAGCAAACCTAGACGCATGTAGTTATGTTATGGGTTTGTTGTTGTGTATCAAATGGGAAGCCCTAGGTTTAGGGTTTAATGTTAACTACTTTCGGTTCTTAGAAAGAAATTGGTTGTATTGTAGTTATGGTTCTCATTGACATTTATTTGTGATGTTTTGATTTATGTTTGTTAAATTACATCCGTTTTGTTAAATGCAAGAAATGTTTCGGGAGGAGTTTTAGCGAAAACGGGGTCATCGTCGATAATTATACCCCGACGCGTCTAGCAAAGATGCCCCCGTCCCTCCTGACCTCCCTGTCCCTAACTGTGACTGTGGTTTCCCGGTCTATGTTTTTCAATCGAAACATCCGGACACAGCGACACGTTGCTTCTACACATGCAGTCGTTTTAATGTAAGAAATTATTTTCACTATCTTTTTTCTTTATTTGTGTAAGTATGCTACTAATATTTTGTTGGAATCTCGTTGTGTAGGACTATGAGAGGTGCTTTTTCTTTCAGTGGATCGATGGTGTAGACAAGTTTGATCCTAGGTACATCCTTTTCGACGATTGGTTTAGAGGGAGACATCCACGTGAGTATTTCAAGCGGTGGGTTCCACCCCCCTAACCCTCCGCCAATGACGGCTAAGGAGAAGCACCTAGTCATAGTTAGACGACTCGAGGAACCTCCTCTGTGCGATTGTGGAGATCGAGCCGTGATAAACCCAGAGAATACGTTAGAGTTTGTGTGTCCAGCATGAAGTAAGTGCAAAGTGTATGTGTTGAAATATTGAGCTATATGTATTCATGTACTAATGTCTATTTATTTAGGTGTTTTCAATGGCGAAGTGTCGTTTCAAGGAGTGGTTGTATGGTCCTAAGAACCAATGGCTGGAAGAACCGGGAAATGTTAAGGAAAAGAAGAAAGAAAGGGTAATTTACAAAGTACCTCCTGTCATGTGCGAATGTGGTGTTAAATTCAACTATGGTCTAGTCCCTTCGGAGCTTAGAATATGCTATTATTGCGGCCATATGGTTGAGTATGATGAGATTGGTTATTTTTGTGGTAAACATGAAATCGTATTTTGTGAAATCACTTTTGCTCTCTGTAGGGTCGAGATGGCGGACTAGAGAGGGGATGAATAGTCCTTTCTAAAATTAATCGTATCGGCTAACCGAAATAAGTGCGAAATTAGAACTATCGGTCTAGCCAAGACTACACCCCTCTATCTATGTTCTCTAGCACCTTCCAAAGATACCAATTAAGCAACAAAGATGACGGGCTAGCTAGAGCTCACCTAACCAATTCTAGGAGCAAGGTCACACAAATGTAACACCTCGGGTGTTTAAATATTAAAATCTGACATGTCATCATATGCATTGCAAAGCATTTTGCATTTGGTGAAAACTTGGAGATGCATACACTAAAACAAGTTTATATTTATGTGGTATGTGTTACATTGTATTGTTTGACTCACATTCAAAGTTTGTTTGGATTTTGAATTTTTCGAGAAAACCCCGCTTTTCAGCATTTAAATCCTACCCTGAAAATCCATTTCAAAATTTAAGCATATTTTGGGGTTGAGCCCAAAAGCAAAAGTGTAGAGCTTGGCAAGTTATACAAAGTTTGTTTTTGGAGTTTTCAAGTTGTTTAGAAAAATTTCGAGTAATTCAAAAAGGCGTAATTCGTTAAATTTTCCTATTCAAATTCAAAAGTTCATTTCAAAATCTAGACCGAATTAGGAGATGGTTATAAAAGCAAAGTTGTAGAACTTTTGATTTTGAACAACTTTTGTTTTTGGAGATTTTTAAGTTGTTATGAAAATTTGGGAGTAATTTGTGAAATTTGGCGAATGGCAATTCTGTAATTTCGATGAACAGTGTTCACCGCTTGCGCTACACCGCCGGTGAGCTTCGGTTAGCTTCCAGTCGCGCGCGTGGCCGTCTGGGCGTCGCGTTGGCACGGCGAAGGCTTCCGCGTGGCTTCTTTGCGCTTCCTTGGTCGCGTTATAAGCCAGCCACCGTCGCCGTTCTTCGCTTTCTCTTCTCCTCTGTTTTCCAGTCACCGCCGCCGCAGCTCCGTTGAGCCCTCGCCGTCGAACCTGTGTCTACGTCGTCGCGGCATAGTGCTAGATAGCTTCGTAGTTTCCTTGCGCACCCAGCTAGCTAGCTCTGGTCGATTGATTTCGCCGTGAGTTCGTCGTTCGTCGCTTTCTTCCTCGCGGCCGGCAACCTCACCCGAGACTCCGTTTCACCGTGGCCAGCCTACTCCGGTGAGCCGTTGGCCTTGATCGGTGTACCTATGGCTTTGTCTCGATGCTGTGGTGCTTAATCCTGTGTTGCTAACTCGTTTTGATCACTGCAGTCGCCGGTTCTTCCTCACCGATGATCTTTGCTCCACCGTGATCACCGTGATCGTCGTCACGCCTCTCCGTTGCTTCTCCGACCTCGCTCCTTGCTTCAACGCGTTCGGGGTGAGCCACCGGTGCTTCCTGGATCCCTTGTTTGAGCTCTATCGGTCGTACACCGCCGGCGTAGCGCTGCCATGCCACCGCGTCCGCCATGGCCGACGACGAGCTAGTATATGGCCGTAAACAGTGCTGATAGGGACGTCAATCGATGCGCCTAGTCTTGGTGATCATTTTGGTACGTTGGCCGTCGCCGTTGGACTCACCGTCGACGAGTTTACGTCGGTCAGCGCCGTCGCCGTCGTGGTCAAACGCGCAAGGTTAGGGATGACAGGTGGGACCCGTTGTCAGTGACTCAGCGTTCAAATGGATTTTTCTATTTTCAGATTTGAATGAATAGTGTCTGTTTTTGTTATTTTTGTGTAGATTTATTTAGAGCTCCAAAAATTATGAAAATTTTTGTGTGACTCCTTTGTGATGTATATTATTTAATAAAAATATGAAATATTGTTTTTTAGCACTTTTTGAATGTGATAAAAATTGCTCAATTTAGTAATAAATGGATTTCCATGATTTTTCTAGGCTTATTTAATTGTCCAAAAATTATGAAATTTGTTTTGCCACTTACTTATCATGTAATGACCATTTACTAAAATTTTGAGCTCAATTAGAATAAGTTGATTTATTTCATAATTTTGAATTAAATAATTAATTCATAAAAGCAAATAGTAACCTTTAATGATTTAGGTTTTGTTTGCAATTTTGGATTGAGTGATGACCTTGGGTCATTTGTTGATAATGATCCTTGGCAATTGATGTATGTGTTACGAAAAAGATTTAGTTTGTTTGACTTGCAACTGTACCGTGAAGGAAAGTTGTATTCAAATTGTTAAATTTTGCATCCATCATCGAGCATCATGTTTCGTATTCCGCATCATATTAAACATGGCATTGTTATTACGTGTAGTGAACGAAGGTGAACATGTGGTAGTTAATCAAGTTGTTGAGGAGGTTAATCCGTCTGTTGAGGTCGGATCGAATATTTGTGAAACGTCGCAGGAACCGGACTTTTCCGTCAACGAAGGCAAGCCCGGATGCATACAACCCTACCTTGTGTTTTATAAATTAATTTTGCTTTTGCTTTCTGTTACTGCATTAAGTGATTAGGAGTTAAGTAAGAGCCTAATTGGTGCATTACCACCCTTGTTATTCCATATTTACCATATTACCAGTTTTAAACTCGTATATACCTAGTTTTGCTTAGCTATGCGTAGAACGATGAAAGTCGGGTGACTACCTGCCACCTGCAAGTAACAAATGGAACATTGGTTAATTATGTTAGCATGTGATATGAGAATGTGGAGTAATAAATCTAGACCGGGCGGACTCGGTGAGTGTGAGCCACCAGACATGGAGGTCTTGTGAGCGGGGTCTTTCCGCCTGTGTTGATTAAGGCACGTCCGTTGTTGAATTGCATGAGGTAAGAATTTGTAGTACTAACCACATACTCCGGTAAGCCTTTGCTCGGCTATTCTATTATGAGAATGGCTACTTGCGCACTAGGAGTGGAGAGATGGCGAGAGTAGCGTGTACCCACGTGGCCATGGGCTAGAATGGTGGAGTACTGTATTCTCGGGTGGCGCGGACCCGTTCTTGTTTTAGAGGATCTGAGGGTAGGTTGGTATATGTAGGTCGGGAACCTGCATATGTCGTGTGGTCTGAAATTCCTAGCTGGGTTTTATAATCGGTTCGAATCGTCGTTACTCCTCGGTTATGGAGACTCAACTCACTGTTCATCATCGTAGTATTAATAACTAGAACTTGAATAAGGCTTGTGAAGGTGTTGGATATGAAGTTTCATGATCTCAGCGCGGATCGTGTCAGCTTTGTATATAATTCTTATGAAGTTTTCTATATAAAGAATTTTGTTAAAAGAGCTTTTACGCAAAAGAACTTTGATCATTGTTAAAGCTATACCTTGAATCCCTGAGCCTGCATTACTGGGTTTATCAGTTTATATTTCGGTTAAGACTTGTTGAGTACTTTTGTACTCAGGGTTCGTTGACCCTTGTTGTAGGTGAGCCTCATGAGCAGATCTGTTTTGGATCGTGTTGCATGACTATTGTTCGTTCTGACGATGAGAAGTAATTGTGTGATCCTTGGGCAGGATGTTTAATTTGTGTGTTACGTATATGTTAATTATGCCACTCCACTACTACTATGGTTTGTAATAATTATCGAACTTAGTTTGTAAGGTTTGAAACAACTAGTTTGTAAACTATGTTACCATAAGACTTCCGCTGTTTTTACTCTGGTGTCAATATTTGAATAAATGTTGTAATACTGCAATGACTCTATAATGTGATCCTGCTCAGAAATCGTGGATGATTCGGGGTTCCCCGAGGACACCCGACAGACTTCTTAAGTTACCAGGAACATATGCATAGTTGTCAAAGGTCGTTGGACAGTGATAAGTGCATGTGGGTCCTATAATTTAGAAGGTTCTGCCATAGAATGGTATCAGAGCGATCGTTATAAGGTTTTTGTTGTATGGTTTTACAAAAACTTCAAAATGATTTGGAATGACTAAATTTAACTTGATAATTTGGTCTAAATTGCTTCTGACTTATCTTATTTCTTTCTCACCATTCCGTATTTGATTAAAAAGGTTTTGTGTGGTGGAGTAGTAATCTTACTATGCCCTATATAAAAAATAAATGTTGTTTATGTGCATTATAAACTTTGATGTTTTTGTTCGTAAGAACGATTCATGCATCATGAATAATTCACTCGTTACTTCCTTCACCTCTTAGTCTGGAGTTAAGTAGTGAGTCTGGTTTGAGGAATGTAATCCGTCTTAGCTACTTTTTAGATTTTGATCAAATGGTCTTACTTGGATTAAATTGGTTTCCTACAGTATGGCTCGTGCCAAGATGACGCCCCGTAAGTCCACTGGACCCAAAGGAGTTCCTCATCACCAACTTGCCCCTAGAAATGATGGTGCTAGCAGTAGTAGTTCTAGGCCTGATCCCCAGGCAGAGATACAGAGAATTTCTGTAGAGTTAGCACAAGCTACTAGAGATAGGGCTTTGGATGCTATACAAGTAGGAGAATTACAGGATCAATTGAGGCGTCTCACCACCGCACACAGGAACTATGAAAGCATGTTAGTTCGTATGGTGGAGGGACGAAATGAGGCTTGGCATAGGGAAAATGTAGCTAGAGCTAGAACTCATGAGCTAGAATTCTATGTAGAAGATTTAGAAGAACATAATACCTATCTACATGAGGAAGTTCATAGGCTTAGCAATCTACTAAATCTGAATTATGAGCCTCAAGCTGATGCCATGGATCCCGGTGTCATCCTTGCCGATGATGATGAATCAGAAGAAGAAGAAGATCCAGAAGAATTAGTAATGATCGATGAAAGTGATAACGAAGGCGGTAATAATTCTGGAATGGATACCGAGCCTGAAGTTTGAAGTAATTGAGGAAAGGAGTAGAGTTGTATAATAGTAGCTCTAGTCAAGTTATGTAGTTTTGTTTTCATACTCGTGGGTTTGTTTGTACATTAGTAAACTCTATGTAATGTGTCTAGAGTAAACTTTGGTACAATTCAATAAAGACATGTGAATAAAGTTTGGTTTGTTATGAGTAGATGCGTCGTACGCGGGGTTCGTATATTCCTGGAACTTCACAAGATGAGGACAGTATTCCAGATCCGCCACCAGTTTCAACAAATTTAGCTGATGCTATAACCGCACTTGTCAATGTGACGGCTGAAAATTCTCGTTTGCTTCATGAGATGGCTCAGAATAATCAGAATCAGATGCAAGGAAACCGTGGTCGCCACCATAATAGACAGGAGGCTACATATGTTGATTTCACAGACACAAGACCACCGGTGTTCACCAAGGCAGATGAACCATTGGAGGCTAATGACTGGCTTCGAACCATGGAGCAGAAATTTGACCTTATTCCATGCACGGAGTATCAGAAACCTGTGTTTGCTGCCCAGCAACTTAGAGGAGCAGCAAGTGCTTGGTGGGCAAACTTAGTGGCTATGCAACCAGCTGGCATTCCAATAACTTGGGCTGAGTTCCGTGCTGCCTTCAGAGCCCATTATATCCCTGAAGGAGTGATGGCTATGAAGCTAGATGAATTCCTTGCTTTAAAGCAAGGAGATCAAACTGTGATGCAGTATGTGGGAAGATTTAATCATCTATCCCAATATGCATCAGAACATGTCAATACTGATGCCAAGAAGAAGAGGTGGTTTATGAGAGGCCTGAATACCAAGTTGCAGACTATGATGACCACTTGTACCAATGTCACTTACCATAAGGCCATAAATATTGCAATTGCTTTAGAGTCAAAGTATCGGCAGCATAAGGAGCTTAAAAAGAAAAAGAGTATGCCGTCTGGATCTTTTGGGGGAAATCAGAAGAGGCAGATGGTGATTTATCATCCAGTACATCATAATCGTCCTCCTTATCGTCCACTACAGTTTCAAGCCGGGCAACAGTCAAATGTCCGTCCTGCTATAACCTATCCGAATTCATAGTCAACCAATGCTTCTGGTGGCAATGCTCCAACGTCCCAAGGTCACAACTATCCGTGTTACAATTGTGGAAGGACTGGTCATTTCTCCAGGGAATGTCCATATCCTAGGTAGGCTAATCAAAATTATCAGAAGACCCCTGCCAATCAACAACAGGGTCAGACACCAAACAAGAACCCCAATCAGAATGCTCAGAAGGGCAAAGATGAGAGGAAGACAGGACGGGTGTTCTATATTCAAGCTGGAGAAATTCTAGAAGGGGAGCCAGTGATGATGGGTATGTTTCCTGTTGCCAAACACCCTGTAGTTATACTTTTTAATTCTGACGCATCGCATTCATTCATCAATAGAACATTTGTCATGAAGCATGAAATTTCAATTGGGGCAACAAAGGAAAGTTTCTTTATACAGTCACCCGGGGGACGTCTGTGTACTAAGGAAATGGTATACCAGGTACCCGTAAACCTGGGTGAGCATATTTTTCCCACTACCATGATTATCCTTAAGGATCAGGATATAGATGTAATCTTGGGAATGAATTGGATGTATCAGCATAAGGCTGTTATAGATGCTTTGAATAGGACCTTAAGGGTGAGTTTGCCTGATAGTAATTCTCAACTTCTCATCCAACTTCCAACCCTAAGAAGATCAGTGGGCAAGATTTGTGCAACTGCTGTCAAAGATATTAGAGATATTCCGGTAGTGTGTGAATTTCCGGATGTGTTTCCTGAGGATTTACCCGGTCTACCACCTGATAGGGATGTATAGTTCAATATAAAGTTACAACCTGGAACAGCTCCAATTTCTCGGAGAGCTTATAGGATGCCACCTAAGGAATTGGCCGAGTTGAAGACTCAGTTACAAGAATTGATTGAGAAGGGGTTTATCCAACATAGTTCATCACCTTGGGGATGTCCGACAATTTTTGTGAAAAAGAAAGATGAGACCCTGAGGTTATGTGTTGACTATCGTCCATTGAATGAAGTGACCATCAAGAATAAATATCCATTACCTCGGATAGATTTGCTTTTTGATCAATTGGCCGGAGCCAAAGTTTTCTCCAAGATAGATTTGAGATCAGAATATCACCAAATCAAGATAAAGCCTGAAGATATTCCCAAAACGGCATTTACCACAAGATATGGATTATATGAATACTTGGTAATGTCTTTTGGTTTGACAAATGCTCCAGCTCATTTCATATATCTAATGAATTCAGTATTCATGCCTGAGCTAGATAAGTTTGTAGTGGTGTTTATTGATGACATTTTAGTGTATTCTAAGAATAAGAAAGAACATGCAGAACATCTCAGAATTGTTCTGACCCACTTGAGAGAACATCAACTATATGCCAAGTTCAGCAAGTGTGATTTTTGGCTTAAGGAAGTGCAATTTCTTGGACATGTCTTATCAATCGAAGGAGTTGCAGT
The DNA here is from genome assembly GCF_019320115.1 of Miscanthus floridulus. NCBI lineage: Eukaryota > Viridiplantae > Streptophyta > Magnoliopsida > Poales > Poaceae > Miscanthus > Miscanthus floridulus. The sequence goes on along the minus strand of NC_089582.1, from coordinate 105,614,110 downwards.
TGATCCTAGCAAAGTGAAGGATGTGCTTGATTAGAAACCGCCAGCCACAGTTCATCAAGTTTGGAGTTTTCTGGGATTGGCGGGGTATTACCGTCGGTTTATTCTAGATTTCTCAAAAATATCAAAGTCCATAACTGAATTGTTGAAGAACCAAGTTAAGTTTGTCTGGTCATCAGATTGTGAGAAGGCTTTCCAGACTTTGAAGAGACTGTTGACTACTGCACCAGTGTTAGCCCAACCTGATATCGAGAAGCCGTTTGATGTCTATTGTGATGCTTCAGGTATTGGTATTGGATGTGTGTTGATGCAAGAAGGCCGAGTCATTGCCTATGCATCCAGGCAACTTAAGCAGCATGAAGAACACTATCCAACTCATGATCTGGAGTTAGCAGCTGTGGTTCATGCTCTAAAGATTTGGTGGCATTACCTGCTTGGTAATACGTGTCATATGTATACAGACCACAAGAGCTTAAAGTATATCTTTACTCAGTCAGAGTTGAATATGCGACAAAGAAGATGGTTAGAACTGATTAAGGATTATGATTTGGAAGTACATTATCACCCTGGTAAAGCAAATGTGGTTGCAGATGCCCTCAGTCGCAAAAGTTATTGCAATTGTCTGACAGTGAGAACAATGGGTTTGAATTTATGTCAAAAATTGGAAAAGTTGAATATAGAAGTAATTCAACAAGAAAGTTTGACCAACATAATTGTTGAAGCCACTATTTGAGATCAAGTTATTGCTGCTCAGAAGGAAAACAAGGGTATAGCCCATATCAAGGAAAGAGTCAAGAATGGAAAAGCGGAATGCTTTAGCATTGATGATGAAGATGTGTTGTGGTTCAAGGATCGCCTGGTGGTACCAAAAGTTCCTGAGTTGCGGTAGTCAATTCTAGATGAGGCACATGCTACTAGGTTATCTATCCATCCGGGAAGCAACAAGATGTACCATGACTTGAAGCAAAGATTCTGGTGGACTAAAATGAAAATAGAGATTGTTAGATTTATAGCAAAGTGTGATACTTGTCAAAAGGTGAAAGCTATACATTTGAGGTCTGCTGGTGAATTACAACCATTACCTATTCCATCTTGGAAGTGAGAGGACATAAGTATGGACTTTATTGTTGGTCTATCCAAGACATCAAAGGGATTTGACTCAGTATGGGTTATTGTAGATCGACTCACTAAGTCAACACATTTTCTTCCGGTCAAGACAATATATCCTACGATCCAATATGCCAAAATGTACTTAGCAAGAATCATGAGTTTGCATGGAGTACCAAAGACCATAGTGTCAGATAGGGGTACACAGTTTGTCTCCAATTTTTGGAAACAATTACATTCTTCATTGGGTACCAAACTACTGTATAGTACAGCTTATCATCCGTAGACTGATGGATAAACTGAAAGAGTCAATCAGGTGCTTGAAGATATGTTAAGGTGTTGTGTCCTTAACTATTCCACTAAGTGGGACGAATGCTTACCTTTGGCCGAGTTCTCATACAACAATAGTTATCAGGAAAGCATTAGAATGGCTCTATTTGAAGCACACTATGGTCGTAGATGCAGAACATCGTTGAGTTGGTCTAAGCCTGGAGAAAGAAGATTCTTTGGAGTTGACCTTGTAAAAGAAACAGAAGACAAGGTTAGGCAAATACAGAGTAATTTGAAGATAGCTCAATCTCGACAAAAGAGTTATGCGGATAGAAGACGGAGACCATTGGTATTTAACAAATAAGATTTTGTATATCTGAAAGTATCACCAATGAAGGGAGTTACCCGTTTTGGTGTTAAAGGAAAGTTGGCACCCCGATATATTGGACCATATCAAATTTTGGAGAGGTATGGAAAAGTGGCATATCGCTTGAAGTTACCTAAACATCTCACGGCTGTGCATGATGTGTTCCATGTTTCTCAATTGAAGAAGTGTCTCCGAGTGCCTGAACAGAATGTTGAAGTTGAAGGAGTGGAACTAGAACCGGATTTAACTTATTTCGAATATCCTATCCAAGTGTTAGATCAGAAAGATCGTGTTACTCGAAGACGGACAATCCAGTTCTATAAAATACAATGGAATCAACATTCAGAAGAGGAAGCTACTTGGGAATCAGAAGATTACTTGTTAGAAAATTTTCCAGAGTTTCTAGCGTCAATATAGAATAGAGTAATGTTAGTTGAACTCGGTTGCTACAAGTTGTGTTTTGTAAAAGGAACCTCAGCTGTTTTATGGATAGATTTTGTATGTGTTCTCGCGACACATTTCCTTTTCCATTACTTACCCTATGGCTTTGAATCTCGAGGCAAGATTTCTTTTAGGGGGAAGGATTGTAACACCTCGGGTGTTTAAATATTAAAATCTGACATGTCATCATATGCATTGCAAAGCATTTGGCATTTGGTGAAAACTTGGAGATGCATACACTAAAACAAGTTTATATTTATGTGGTATGTGTTGCATTGTATTGTTTGACTCACATTCAAAGTTTGTTTGGATTTTGAATTTTTCGAAAAAACCCCGCTTTTCAGCATTTAAATCCTACCCTGAAAATCCATTTCAAAATTTAAGCATATTTTGGGGTTGAGCCCAAAAGCAAAAGTGTAGAGCTTGGCAAGTTATACAAAGTTTATTTTTGGAGTTTTTCAAGTTGTTTAGAAAAATTTTGAGTAATTCAAAAAGACATAATTCGTTAAATTTCCCTATTCAAATTCAAAAGTTCATTTCAAAATCTAGACCGAATTAGGAGATGGTTATAAAAGCAAAGTTGTAGAACTTTTGATTTTGAACAACTTTTGTTTTTGGAGATTTTTGAGTTGTTATGAAAATTTGGGAGTAATTTGTGAAATTTGGCGAATAGCAATTCTGTAATTTCGATGAACAGTGTTCACCGCTTGCGCTACACCGCCGGCGAGCTTCGGTTAGCTTCCAGTCGCGCGCATGGCCGTTTGGGCGTCGCGTTGGCACGGTGAAGGCTTCCACGTGGCTTCTTTGCGCTTCCTTGGTCGCGTTATAAGCCAGCCACCGTCGCCGTTCTTCGCTTTCTCTTCTCCTCTGTTTTCCAGTCACCGCCGCCGCAGCTCCGTTGAGCCCTCACCGTCGAACCTGCGTCTACGTCGTCGCGGCATAGTGCTAGATAGCTTCGCAGTTTCCTTGCGCACCCAGCTAGCTAGCTCTGGTCGATTGATTTCGCCGTGAGTTCGCCGTTCGTCGCTTTCTTCCTCGCGGCCGGCAACCTCACCCGAGACTCCGTTTCACCACGGCCAGCCTACTCCGGTGAGCCGTTGGCCTTGATCGGTGTACCTACTGCTTCGTCTCGATGCTGTGGTGCTTAATCCTATGTTGCTTGCTCATTTTGATCATTGCAGTCGTCGGTTCTTCCTCACCGACGATCTTTGCTCCGCCATGATCACCGTGATTGTCGTCACGCCTCTCTGTTGCTTCTCCGACCTCGCTCCTTGCTTCAACGCGTTCGGGGTGAGCCACCGGTGCTTCCTGGATCCCTTGTTTGAGCTCTACCGGTCGTACACCACCGGCGTAGCGCTGCCGTGCCACCGCGTTCGCCATGGCCGACGATGAGCTAGTATAGAGCCGTAAACAGTGTTGATAGGGATGTCAATCGATGCGCCTAGTCTTGGTGATCATTTTGGTACGTTGGCCATCGCCGTTGGACTCACCATCGACGAGTTTACGTCGGTCAGCACCGTCGCCGTCGTGGTCAAACTCACGAGGTTAGGGATGACAGGTGGGACCCGTTGTCAGTGACTCAGCGTTCAAATGGATTTTTCTATTTTCAGATTTGAATGAATAGTGTCTATTTTTGTTATTTTTGTGTAGATTTATTTAGAGCTCCAAAAATTATGAAAATTTTTGTGTGACTCCTCTGTGATGTATATTATTTAATAAAAATATGATATATTGTTTTTCAGCACTTTTTGAATGTGATAAAAATTGCTCACTTTAGTAATAAATGGATTTTCATGATTTTTCTAGGCTTATTTAATTGTCCAAAAATTATGAAATTTGTTTTTCCACTTACTTATCATGTAATGACCATTTACTAAAATTTTGAGCTCAATTAGAATAAGTTGATTTATTTCATAATTTTGAATTAAATAATTAATTCATAAAAGCAAATAGTAACCTTTAATGATTTAGGTTTTGTTTGCAATTTTGGATTGAGTGATGACCTTGGGTCATTTGTTGATAATGATCCTTGACAATTGATGTATGTATTACGAAAAAGATTTAGTTTGTTTGACTTGCAACTGTACCGCGAAGGAAAGTTGTATTCAAATTGTTAAATTTTGCATCCATCATCGAGCATCATGTTTCGTATTCCGCATCATGTTAAACATGGCATTGTTATTACGTGTAGTGAACGAAGGTGAACACGTGGTAGTTAATCAAGTTGTTGAGGAGGTTAATCCGTCTGTTGAGGTCGGATCGAATATTTGTGAAACGTCGCAGGAACCGGACTTTTCCTTCAACGAAGGCAAGCCCCGGATGCATACAACCCTACCTTGTGTTTTATAAATTAATTTCGCTTTTGCTTTCTGTTACTGCATTAAGTGATTAGGAGTTAAGTAAGAGCCTAATTGGTGCATTACCACCCTTGTTATTCCATATTTACCATATTACCAGTTTTAAACTCATATATACCTAGTTTTGTTTAGCTATGCGTAGAATGATGAAAGTCGGGTGACTACCTGCCACCTGCAAGTAACAAATGGAACATTGGTTAATTATGTTAGCATGTGATATGGGAATGTGGAGTAATAAATCTAGACCGGGCGGACTCGGTGAGTGTGAGCCACCAGACATGGAGGTCTTGTGAGCGAGGTCTTTCCGCCTGTGTCGATTAAGGCACGTCCGTTGTTGAATTGCATGAGGTGAGAATTTGTAGTACTAACCACATACTCCGGTAAGCCTTTGCTCAGCTATTCTATTATGAGAATGGCTACTCGCGCACTGGGAGTGGAGAGATGGCGAGAGTAGCGTGTACCTACGTGGCCATGGGCTGGAATGGTGGAGTACTATATTCTCGGGTGGCGCAGACCCATTCTTGTTTTAGAGGATCCGAGGGTAGGTTGGTATATGTAGGTCGGGAACCTGCATATGTCGTGTGGTCTGGAATTCCCAGCTGGGTTTTATAATCGGTTCGAATCGTCGTTGCTCCTCGGTTATGGAGACTCAACTCACTGTTCATCATCGTAGTATTAATAACTAGAACTTGAATAAGGCTTGTGAAGGTGTTGGATATGAAGTTTCATGATCTCAGCGCGGATCGGGTCAGCTTTGTATATAATTCTTATGAAGTTTTCTATATAAAGAATTTTGTTAAAAGAGCTTTTACGCAAAAGAACTTTGATCATTGTTAAAGCTATACCTTGAATCCCTGAGCCTGCATTACTGAGTTTATCAGTTTATATTTCGGTTAAGACTTGTTGAGTACTTTTGTACTCAGGGTTCGTTGACCCTTGTTGCAGGTGAGCCTCATGAGGAGATCTATTTTGGATCATGCTGCATGACTATTGCTCGTTCTGACAATGAGAAGTAATTGTGTGATCCTTGGGCAGGATGTTTAATTTGTGTGTTATGTATATGTTAATTATGCCACTCCACTACTATTATGGTTTGTAATAATTATCGAACTTAGTTTGTAAGGTTTGAAACAACTAGTTTGTAAACTATGTTACCGTAAGACTTCCGCTGTTTTTACTCTGGTGTCGATATTTGAATAAATGTTGTAATACTGCAATGACTCTGTAATGTGATCCTGCTCGGAAATCGTGGATGATTCGGGGTTCCCCGAGGACACCCGACAGACTTCTTAAGTTACCAGGAATATATGCATAGTTGTCAAAGGTCGTTGGACAGTGATAAGTGCATGTGGGTCCTATAATTTAGGAGGTTCTGCCACAACAAACCTATGTCACTAGTACTTTAAGCAACAAGAGAGCTCCTACACATGCTAGTAAGGAAAAGCACAAAGCCAACTAAGCTTACTAGCAATGCTCAATAACAAGGCAACCAATGTCAAATTAGAGAGCGCAATTACTTAGCTACACAAACTAAGTAATGTGACTAACAAGGTTACACAAACCAAATTAGCCACGCAAGGGAGCTACTTCTATGCTACACAAGCAAGAAGGTAACTAGTAAGCTACATAAGCTAACTAATTACAAGAGCAACTACACAAGCACAATATATGCAAAAGTAATTACAAGCTTGTGTAACAAGGATGTAAACCAACAGGAAGAACAAGGTTGACACAGTGATTTTTCTCCCGAGGTCCATGTGTTTGCCAACATGCTAGTCCCCGTTGTGTCGACCGCTCACTTGGTGGTTCAGCGGCTAATTGGCATCACCCGCCAAGCCCGCACGTCGGGCACCACAAGAACCTACCCCAAAAATGAGAGTAGCTCAATGACACGCTCAACTAGAGTTGCCCTTCACGGCTCCCGTGGGGCGAGCACAATGCCCCTCACAAAGCTCTTCTTCGGAGCACCGCACAAGCTTCTTGCGGGCTTCAACGGAGACCACCACCAAGCCGTCTAGGAGGTGGCAATCTCTAAGAGTAACAAGCACCACCAGTTTGCAACTCAATCACCTAGTGCCACTCGATGCAACCTCACGATGCAATCGCACTAGAATCGCTCTCTCACACAATCGAATGATCACTATCAAGTGTATGTGAGATGGAGGGCCCCCAAGCACTACTACATAAGCCACCAAGGCTCTAGTGTGCTCAGTTGCCGGCCCAAGGCCGACCATGGCTTCTATTTATAACCCCACGAACAAATAGAGTCGTTACCCCTTCACTGGGCAAAAGTCAGGACGACTGTACGCTCTGGTCCGATCGACCGGACGTTGGACCTCAGCGTCCGGTCGTGCGATGCACGCCACATGTCCCCTTCTTCAAATGTTGTTCATCCGATCTCAACGGTCATCTGATGACTAGACACAGTAGCTTGAACTGACCGGACGCAGCAACCCCAGCGTCCGGTCGTTTCCAGTAAGGTATAGGACATGACCGGACGCGTCCGGTCGGTCGCGATCGGACGCAGCACCAGCGTTCGGTCACCTCCAGCAACACTGCTCTGCCTGCGTCATCACACGTCACCTTGACCGGACGCACCCTGTCAGTGTCCGGTCACTTCAAGCGCCAGCATCCGGTTGAAGACCGACGCCTACCCGCTGACTGCCACTACTGACCGGACGCTGGAACCCAGCGTCCGATCATTGTGTGACCAGAGTTCGGTCCACTCTGTCTATGGGACCCTATCTTTTCGGAACAGGGCGCCGGTGGCACCGTCGAACTGTCCGCACTCTACGGGCGGACACTCCACTGGTGGAGTTCCGAACCCTTCTCACCTCCGTTTCATCGCCGAGTTGATCCACATCAACTCCAACTTCATCTCCTTTATAAATGTGCCAACACCACCAAGTGTACACCTCCATGTGTATGTGTGTTAGCTTTTCACAATCATTTCCCAAAGGGTTAGCCACTCAACTTGCCATGCCACTCAATCCTAGCGACGATGCAAAGTTAGATCACTCAAGTGGCACTAGATGACAGATATGTAAACAAGTTTGCCCCTCTTAATAGTATGGCCATCTATCCTAAAACCGGTTATTAACTTCTCTACACACCTATGACCGGTGAAATGAAATGCCCTAGGTTATACTTTTGCCTTGCGCATTTCATTCCATCTCCTCTAATGTCGATGCAACACATGCACCAACATGATCATCAATGATATGATCTACTTCATATCACCACGTGATCTTGTTGGTTCATCGATCTTGACCTCACTTGCTTTTCACCATTGCCTTCGTCCATCAGCGTCAAGTCTTGCTCAAGCTTCACCGCCAAGCGGTCCATCACTCCAAAGCCTTCGACTTGCCCTTCACGCTTGTAACCGGTCCATCAAGCCAAGTCTTATCTTGATCTTCTCCACCTTGATCACATGACTCAATGTCATGTCTCATGTGCAATGAGCTCCTTCGTCATCACATGTGTGAGCTTTGCAACATCTCCAAGCCATTTTCACCTTCATGGCATATGTTGCTCACACATATGTACATGTGGACTAATCACCTGTGTATCTCACATAAACACAATTAGTCTACCTAGGTTGTCAATCAATTACCAAAACCACATAAGGACCTTTCAATCTCCCCCTTTTTGGTAATTGATGACAACTCTACAAAGATATGGAAATTAAGCTCTTTTGGATTCATGTTGCTTGCCCAAGCAATTTTACTATGTGAAAATGATTTTGGACAAGTACCACAAACCCGAGATGGTAGTATTAACTTCCCCTACATATGTGCTAGAGTGTTTGATTTAAAGGTCGCACATATGCATAGATTAAAATTGTGGGAGAGTAATTACTACAAAATGATGCTAAGGTGTATAGAATAAACCTTTGAAGCGTGTACCAATCGGAGTTGCACCTTTAAGTTCATCCTTAGCACCAGGGTTAGCTAGATATCACTTGGAAATAAAAGCACTAGATACCTTGTGAGATCAACATTAAAAGCAAGGTACTAGCATTACTTAAAAAGCATACTAAGTGTCTAGCTGTCATCCTATGTATGCTAGTTATCAAATCATCATTCAAGTTCTACAACTAACATACACCACACAAGCATGCATATTGAATTTGAAAGCTTATGCAATGCAAGCAAGCACATGACTATGCACATATCAAATGCAATCAATCAAAGTTCATGAGCTTGCTCCCCCTACTTGTGTGCTTCTCTTGTCCAAGAAATTTTGATCCATCTCTTTTCTTCAATGTTGCTCCCTCTTTGTCCATATCCATGTCCAACCTCTACTTTTTTGAGCTTTTATATCTTATCTCTCCCCCTTGTATAATCTCAATCTAAAAGCTTTCATATCTTTGTACAATCTCTCCCCCTTTGTCATCAATTTCCATAAAAGGTGTGCTTCTCATTGATGCAAAGGTATGCATTTGGGGTAGATGGTTGAGGCTTGAATCTTGCATTTTTTATGGACATCATTTGATTGGTGGAATGACACCACTTGAAGATACCACTTGTAACTTATACCACTTGTATCTTGTGTAGGGCTTCTTGAGATACCGCACATAGGATCTTTGATCTTGATATCAATTTGTGGTACACCTCCCCCTATGTGATAGCATGGGTCATCCATTTGATACACTTGAGCTCTTGTAGGTGAGGGATGCATTCTTCATTTGATGATCACTTAAAGTTGAGGATCACTTGTGGAATCATCGTCTTGCATGATTGATATTATGTGTAGATGTGATATTACTTGAAAGAATCTTCTAGTATGGAACCACTTGTTGGATTTTTCAATAAAAACCATTTCTTGAACATTTGCTATCTTCATGAGTACCACTTATAGGATATCACTTGTGAGTTGATCTAGACATCACTTGTAGATACTTGATGAAATACTTGAGACTAGATACCACTTGTAAGAAATAAACTAGATATCCATTTGCATTGTTGTCTTGTGCTTGTACTCTTATCACTATCATGAGCTTCTATGGTTGACTTGAATTAGATTGATTTGCCTAAGCTTTCAAGTCTGGTTTAAACCAATGACAAGCTTCTTCACACCTCTTGCAAGGGTTATCTTGTCAATGTTGTACTTGTCACTTGTTAGCAATCCAAACTGAGTCAAGTACTTGGATTCACTAGCTCATAAACAAATTCATGTACTAACCACTAGATCAAATAATCATTCAAACAATAGTGGTAGGCTATGAATTTAAGCATTTCATTTGTTATGCATGATCCTATGAAGCATGTACTATATGCACTAACCGCATACTAGTAAGGGATGAAATGATCATGCACATTACAATGATACCTTTGCTATGTTGGAGTAGAGGATAGTCACATAGATTCCAATTCATTACTCCAATAGCAATGTAAAGTCCAATTATAAGCTTGGTGAAGACCAATAGATACCATGTTGAATTTCATTCTTCACCCATATGAAATGAATACCACTTATGATCAAGTGCACTTTCTTGTTGTGGTTGGCTTGCTTTATCTTTTGATCTTTGCTTGCATGAGAGTATCAATATGAGAATACCACTTGAAATATCATGACTAGCTCTCTTTTGGGTGCTGTTTGCTTTTCTTGATTAACCCTTTTGATTGCTTCAACTAAGCATCTGAAATGTTCCTCGGATCACCACTTCCATGTTAGTCTTCCAAGTACCACACTTGGTTCACCTACACATAGACGGCAAGCCCCTACACTAGGGCGAAGTGACCTCTCTCCAAGAGTCATTCTTGATACTCACTTGAAATGACTTGATTGATTGATCCAAGTGATGGACTTAACTTGGTGAGTAACCTTGATTCCTTCTTTAAGTTCTTTTCTTTCTTCTTGTTTAAGTCATTTTCTTTCTACCAAATAATTTCCAATAGTCACTAGAACTTAAACTTCAACTTCATCTTGAGTTTGATCTTGATCTTCTAATTTGAGTACCGAATGTGTGCAAAGTACACTCCACAATCAAATGGCATTATACTCTTTGCTTGTCATGCTTCTAGATCATCTCAAAACCAAACTTAGGTACCTTAAACACTTGTAAACATGTTTTCAACTTGAGGACCTTTCAATCAAAGTGACTCTAGATCAATCCAACATTTATCACTTTTCTGACAGATTTTATACCATTCAAAGAAATAAGCATATCTCCCAAAGTACAAATCTAAATACCACTAAATTTGGTGGAGGTGTGCAATACTAAGTTATCTAGCAGCTGTAACAATTTGAGCTTCATTTGACTTCTAGATTGCTACCAGATTTCAATTCTTCTACCACTGCTACATGCTGAAAACAGTTGCACTATAACCGACAAGATCTACTCCAAAACCGAAGCATCTCTAATTCCATTCTCATAAAATTTATACAGCATCTTATACCATAAGTCTAGAGCATGTACACCAATTTTTATGCCAATCCAATAAGTTTTGATCACTCAAACATGGCTAAGATCACAGCTTACTCAGATTTTCAATATAGGACAGATTTCAATCACTTGAGCTATACATCATCGAGTATGAATCAAACTTGAAACCAACTTGTTTGAATACTTTCACAAGACATAAATCAATTCAATCCACTTACTAAATGTCATCTCATGAATTTATCCAACACAAATCAATCCAAACTTGACTACTAATCAATTATCCATTCAATCATCTTATAGCAAGCAACATTGCATATTTATCCAATTCAATCAACTTATATGCACCCAAATGAAATGATCAACAAAAGATATACCTTGGTTAGCTCATGATCATCCAACTAGCAAGCTTCAACTTAATTATTTGCAAGTCATTAAATATATCCAATGAATTACTAACAACTTGAATTATAGCACTTGTATGTTGATAGCACTTTGGACTTCACTCAATTTTCACTTGGCATTGGGTTTGGATGTGCACTAAGCTTCATAACTTGATTCAACATATGATGAACAATGTGAGATCAATTGAATCAAGTCTCCAATGCCGATGGTACCTACAAACAATTATCCGCTTTTTGATGGTACCCAAACAAGTTTGGGTCCTCTCAAGTTAAGAGCAACATACTTAGGCAACGCCTTAGTATGAGTAGCGGGATGTTTTGCAATAGCAACCATAGATGTACCATTACCATCCTTTCTAAGCACATTATTATTAACAATTGAAATAGATTTAGAAATGTTACCTAGGGGACATGAATATGCCATGTGTCTCCTTTCCTGGCATGAGTAGCACTTTCTCTATGCTTGAGCCTTCTCTTCTTTGCTCATATGGTGCTTCTCATTGCCTTGCCTCTCATGTATTGCTTGAGCCTTCTTCTCAAGCTTGGTAGGACACTTAGAGGCAAAGTGTCCCGTAGTTCCACACTTGAAGCACTTGATGTGAGCATGATCTTTCTTCTCATCTTCATTCTTGCTCATCATCTTGACATCTTGAGTTTGCATTGGATGCCTAGCCTTTCCACCTCTTCTTGTTTTCTTCTTCTTTATCATCAAGTCACCACCATCTTCATGATTGATCTTGATTTGCTCTTGGGGTCGGTCGTGTCCGGTCGGTCGCGATCAGACGTAGCACCAGCGTCCAGTCACCTCCAGCAACACTGCTCTGCCTACGTCATCACACATCACCTTGACCGGACGCACCCTGTCAGCGTTCGGTCACTTCCAGCGCCAGCGTCTGGTCAAAGACCGACGCCTGCCCGCTGACTGCCACTATTGACCGGATGCTGGAACCCAGCGTCCGGTCACTGCGTGACCGGAGTTCGGTCCACTCTGTCTATGGGACCCTATCTTTTCGGAACAGGGCGCCGGTGGCACCGTCGGACTGTCCGCACTCTACGGGCGGACACTCCACCGGTGGAGTTCCGAACCCTTCTCACCTCCGTTTCATCGCCGAGTTGATCCACATCAACTCCAACTTCATCTCCTTTATAAATGTGCCAACACCACCAAGTGTACACCTCCATGTGTATGTGTGTTAGCTTTTCACAATCATTTCCCAAAGGGTTAGCCACTCAACTTGCCATGCCACTCAATCCTAGCGACGATGCAAAGTTAGATCACTCAAGTGGCACTAGATGACCGATATGCAAACAAGTTTGCCCCTCTTGATAGTACGACCATCTATCCTAAACCCGGTCATCAACTTCTCTACACACCTATGACCGGTGAAATGAAATGCCCTAAGTTATACCTTTGCCTTGCGCATTCTATTCCATCTCCTCCAATGTCGATGCAACACATGCACCAACATGATCATCAATGATATGATCCACTTCATATCACCACGTGATCTTGTTGGTTCATCGATCTTGACCTCACTTGCTTTTCATCGTTGCCTTCGTCCATCGGCGCCAAGTCTTGCTCAAGCTTCACCGCCACGTGGTCCATCACTCCAAAGTCTTCGACTTGCCCTTCACGCTTGCAACCGGTCCATCAAGCCAAGTCTTGTCTTGATCTTCTCCACCTTGATCACATGACTCAATGTCATGTCTCATGTGCAATGAGCTCCTTCGTCATCACATGTGTGAGCTTTGCAACATCTCCAAGCCATTTTCACCTTCATGGCATATGTTGCTCACATATATATACCTGTGGACTAATCACCTGTGTATCTCATATAAACACAATTAGTCCACCTAGGTTGTCACTCAATTATCAAAACCACATAAGGACCTTTCACTCTCAACTGAGAACCTCTCATAAAGAACTTCCTCAAAGAAATCGGGACCAAGAGGACCCTCCCACCTAATGGTAGTTCCATTCCCCTTTCCTCTCCCTCTGGACGATCCTCCAGATATTGGTACTGCAACGAAAGAAAATGCCGAGGAGTGTTCTTTCTTCTTATTGTGTGTGTGAATGAGAGGGAGTTAGTGGTTATTTATAGGTTGAGACGAGGAATGGAGGCCTCTCAATGTGCCATGTCAGCGATCTGTGTGCCTCTTCACCTTAGCCCTTGGATCAAACAATAATAAGATGGATGGTGGAGATAGAGTGGAGTTGTGCTTCCTTGCATGCCAGTACTATGTCAGTGACGTGATAAATCCCTGTTGTCCTTGTATCTGAAAAGTTTATTTTTATTGTCTGAAAAGCATAGATTCGTTCACTGTTGCTTGGTAACCCTAGATTCATCTACAAAGCGTATGTACGATATGTTTGGATTATAGATGTTCTAATAAATTTACAGTTAATCTGTGTACTACATTTGTGCATTTTTAGCGGCCGCGGCCGCGACGCAGCGTGGGCGGCGGCGGAGACGCTCGGCTCTGCTCTGCTAGGGCGAGAGAGGGAGAGAAAGAGAGGGGCGGGGCCCATAGGTAATAAAGGCTCGACGCCAGAGTGACTGGCGCCGAGCTCCCTGTCATGTCACCTTCCATGTTCATGTCGAGCCCAAGAGCTCAACGCCAGAGACGCTGGCGCTAAGACGTGTTAGCTCAGTGCCAGCATCAATGACGCCGAGCTAAGAGTCCATATTCTGAAATCTTTCTATCAGTGGTCTATTTGTGAGAACATAAAAAAGGGTAAAATGTAAAAAATCCGGATCCCCGATCGTGCTCGTGCCCAACGGTGATGCTGTCGCGTGTGTGTCCTGGCGACTGGCATGTGAAGGGAATCGCACGGCAAGCTTGTCCTGTCTCGTCTCCTTGTGTCGTGTCTCATCAATTTAGCAGGAACAGTCGACGGTGAAAGTAGAGCTAGCTACAGCCTAACGACTTTGTTGAAAGCTGATCCTGCGACTGATGAGGCGTTGCATTCATTCGAGCTAGAAAACTCGAGGCGCGGCACCACTTTGAGCTTGCCCGGTGGAGAGCCAAGCCTGTATCGAGCTAAAGCTGCGCCAGCTTGAGGTAATCCAGTGGAGAGGTCCTGCTCGATGTCCATTAAAGATTTGGTTGAAGGGATATTAAAAGTGCCGCTATTACGTTAAGAAAACATTTGTTTTATTCCATGATATCGATGCGCTGAGAAAGAGAATTTTTTTCAAGACTTATATTTAGTTTTAGCACCATTGAATAACATTCAGGTTGAGTGATAACGGAAAATGTTATATATAAGTAAGAGCATAAAAGCTCAGATCATTTGTTTCAGAAAATGTGGTCAATATAAGAGTATAAAACAAAAGTGAGCTACTGATTACTATAGGATGGGATCAACTGAAACCGAAAAGGTGCATCACTAATAAACTGCAGTTTGCTAATGGTCAGATATAATAGCCGCATCTTGAAAAGGTTTCGGATGTTCTAACATGATATCATCAGAACATTTGTTTCGGAAACTGAGATCATCAGAATATTTGTTCTAACCTCATGCCAGCCTCTAAACATTGACCTAAATGATATTTGTTTCAGTGAACCTGATTTCATTGACTGAATGTCTGAATTGAACATCAGAAACTGCAGCCAAAGTTAATTTTTCAGTCAACCTGATATCATTGATTGAATTAAAGTAGCAGCTCAATGCTCCTAAAAAACAAGGAATCAGTAGCACTCAACAAATCGCTCCTTGTAATCAAAATCTGATATCAAAGTTGAACTTTTTAGTGTTTTACTGAGAATTATTGATATTGTGCAACTGTTTAGCTGTAAAAAAACATCAATTGTGATATTTGTGGTGAGTTCAATAAATTTGAAAGAGTGAAAGTACATTGCAATGGCCATACCATTTCAGCAAGATAGGAGCATAAAGTACATTTTAACAAAAAAAATGGAAATAGTGCATATCCCTAATTGTGGAAAAGATTTGCCTAATGGTATGGAAAACACATATATTGTTCTGCCGGATCAAGTGTTGGTTGTCATCTTGCATCTTGCATTGCTCAACTTGAAAGGCAGTACCGCTTGCTGATTATAGTCACATTTGTCGGGGGGGGGGGGGGGGGCTCAGTACAGCATGCAACTTGGTGAACGACAGATGGAATCAAGTTCCTTAGTTAAATATGAGTGAGCAGCATCAAGGGGAAAACACCTCTAAATTAAACATGAGCAACTGGCCTCTAGATTTTTTAAGTTGACTATCCAGATATAAAAAAGTGAAGGTAAAGAGAAGTGATAGTTGAAACATGACTATCCATCGTTGAGTGATGATCAGTGTATTTGTTTGGCAGTGAAATCGAGGAACTACAAATAGAGACAGATCAACTAAAAGATGAATATGTCAACCATCACCATCCTTAAAACATGTCAAGCCATGTTGGTAGAGCAAGCTTTATTAATTCAGTTTCTTTGTTAAATAGAGTCCAAGGCTTCAAATTCATAAATTCCATCAAGACATTTTCTCGAGCAATTGGTATGCAGGCAACATTTGCAGAAAGTCATCATGCGATATTGTACCAACTAGAAGTTAACTACAAACAAATGACAGGAGGGAAGGGGGTATGAGAGTATTGTTCTCCTAGTGTACCTTATCCAGTTATCCTGCTCCATTATGACCTACGAACTTTGGCCCGTGGTCACCGGCGGCAACGGCGCATCCCGAGCTGCGCCACCCTCTTCTTTCCCGTAGATTTTGCAGTAGCAGGCGCCCAGCTCTGTGGCAGATGGCACGCACGAGTGTTCGGCTGCACTTTAAGCCGGCTTGTTCGGCTTATTTTTCCAGCGGGAACAGTGTTTTTCTCTCACAACATTCTGTCATAAACAGTGTTTTTCAGCATGAACAGTAAATAATCTAGCTCAGCCGAACATCAGAGCTCCTTCCTGTTCGTCTCTCCCGTCTTCCTCCCCACCACCGCGCGTGTAGCAGATGCTCATCACTATGGGGGCTGCACTCGCCTCGGCGGCTGCGGCTGCAGAAGCAAGGAGAGGCAGCGAGCTGACATGCGTCGTAGATGGTGCGTCGCGGGATCCATTCACGCGAGCTAGTCCTTCACCTCGCAGCTCTCCCGGCAGTTGTGCGCCCCGCTCGTCCGTAGGGCCCGTGCGTCGCTGCCCGTCCGCTGCACCGCGTGCTGTCGCGCTCCCTCGTGCAGCCGTATCGCAGCCCGCGCGTCGCCGTGCCACAGCTCATCCAGCGTCCCGTGCCCCCGTGGGTAGTACGCTTCTCGAAGTGGCGCAATGGGGTTCGTGACCGCGGCGGCGAGCAGAGCCCAGAGGGTCGTGCTGCTCCAGGGGAGGAGGGGTGTCGTGAGGAGAACGGGACGAGCCGTCGGACGAGTGGGTTGGATGGTGGCAGTGTGGTGCCGGAGAGGGTGCAGAAGGCAAGGTCGAGGAGTGCGGCGCCGTGAGCTGCCGCTCGACCGTGGCCCCATGGAGCAACCCCATGCGCCGCCACGCAGCAGCCCATTCGCGGCCTTGCGACCCCAGCTCCGCCGCCAGGCGTGCCGCGGAGTAGCTCGTCCGCGACCCCGCGCCGTAGCCCCGTGCGCCGCGCAGACGCAGCAGCCCTGAGCGGGTAGCGACGATTCACGAATGTTCGGGTTTTCAGCTTAGCAGGCGACGGACCCGTGATAGCTCTGATCGAACTGTGGATATAGCGTGATCCTCGAATCCTACTGTTCGTGGGTTAACGGACGACGTGACCTGATCTGCTGCCCGTCTTTTGGGTGCAGATTCCTACGTAGAGATTCGAATCAAACACGCGCCGAGGAAAACCGCCTCCTGACCGACGACTGGCGAGGTGACGCTGCTTGCATTGCATTTGCATCAGCGCCGCCGCCCGACGCATCGCACTACGCGGAGGCAATGAGTAAAGGCCTCCTCCGCCTCTCAGCTGCCGGCGTCGGCGTGCCTTTTCCCGGGGGCTTCTCGGCGTACGAGTACTAGTCAATTCCAGTGCGGTCCTGCCCTTTTGAGGAGGGAGGAGGCGAAGACTTCGATCAGGGCTCATCATTCTGCTCAGGAACGAGGCAGGCGTTTCCCTCCCCACCAACTACTGCCAATAATTCATGGCGTATTCTCCGGAATCACTGCCACCCAGCCAGTGCATCAGTCAGTCTGCCAGGCTGCCAGATTGGGTGGATTGCCGGTTCGCCCACAGGCCATAGCTATACGGACTGACTTGTGCACGCACCACTGATATTTCTCCTGCATTTTCTTTTCCCCCTGTTTGTTGGTTCTCGTTGGAGTGGCAACTGCCAAGGAACTTCAGGGTGAAGGCTATTGACAGCTGTTCTTGGACGGCCTCCGACAAAAAGAAAAAAAAAAAAAGAGATGATCGCGAGAGTTGTTTCTTTTTTCCCCTTTTAAGAATCTTCCGGTGCTAATTGCTAACATTGTCGTTTCTAGATTCGTGTAGGTTAGTTCTCAAGAAAACTCTGCAACACTAGTCAACTAATAAGCCTATTTGGCACGCTTGCGATATCACTTGGTTTTCTGAGTTGAGAAAATATTAGAGCCTCCTCTGGGGCAAAAAAAGATTGAGGAATTTCACAGGTTTTGAGTTCTACAAAAAAAAAGAAAACCAGCATACGGAGCCTTTGGAACAAATGTTCTGGGCCAACAGACATAGAAATAGAAAATAAATGCAGGAGTGAAGTGCATAAAACTTGCAATCCTATGCGGATTTAGACCCTGTTTGGATCGGTTTCGGATTCTTAAAAAATAAATTTTGCTTTTAGTTTCTAAAATCTAGATTCTGAGCAAAAACTGGTGTGGTGTTTGGATCCTCTATTTTTTTAAGAATTTGACTTCATTTATTGTTCACTGGATCATAAGAAATTAGCAAAAGCTAGATATCAATAGCTTCTTGGTTTTTAAGAATATGACAAAAATTACATGTTTAAAATGTAGAAAAAAATCGTAGCCTTCCCATCCAGCACAACAAATACAATTAAGAGAGTGGATTGGATAGACACATAGAAGATCTTCTTGTTATGAGGTCCAACCTCATGTTACATTTTCTAACATGGGCACTATAATCATCGATTGTTTCATGTGTGTTGAGAATCCTGTGTTCTATTTTTTTTCTTTTCATGCAACCAGGCACCAGCAATGAGAAGTAATATCAGATTATCAACAGGCCAGCTTTAGAGACGTCGATGGAGATCCCGGCCGGTGCAAATTGGGCACGCAGCTTTAGAGACGTCGATGGAGATCCCTGTCGGACGCCAGATTTTTCTTAAACAAACTGGACAGCAAGCATCAACGTGACTGGAAAAGCTAGAGAAATAATGTAAAAGTAGTTACCATACGACAGCAAAAGAGGTTACTGCATCGGGCCTTCCCCGACGCCACTTTTCTGCTTGTAGCGCTAAGTGTCACGTAGTATCAAATAAAAAAAAGTACGTGATCTACACTTGTTATAGTGACGTGTAGAAGCTACATATCTTTAGGGAGAAAGAAGGTGGTCCATTCTAAAAAAGAAGAGGGATAGAAAATAAAGGTGAGACATGATTAAAGAAAAAAGTTTTTTTTTGCAAACCATAAGTAATGATAGTTTGCATTATGTGAATAGTAGTCTCAACATTCCCTAGTCTATGTGGATCACTTTATTTGGCCTTCCCCAACGTCACTTTTCTGCTTGTAGCCCCAAGTGCCATGTAAAAAAAACTCGGCCTACGGTGGGCAGACAACCCCCGTAACATTGTGCTTAAGGAAGAAGACCTTCTCACGTAGGTCGAGAAAACCCTCGAACCCCGTGTCCCGCCCTTACACAGGAGCCAGATACCCTGTGAGTGGGCCGGTCCATTAACCTGTGCTTTGGAAAACTTGGGACAGGCGAGAGGATTTTTTTTAACTCCAGCACACGAACGAGCGCACCTGTGGGGGCTCGAACCTTGCACGCGAGAGTGCCGACCGGACATCCTGACCAACCGGTACGAGGAGCCGTTGGCCCCAAGTGCTATGTAGGACCGGATAAAAAAAGTAGGTGCTCTACATTTGTCATAGTGGTTTACAGAAGCTACATATACTTGGGGAGAGAGAAGATAGTCCATTCTAAAAAAGAAGAGGGAGATAAAATAAATGTGAGGCATAATGAAAGAAAAAAGTTTCTTTGTAAATTATAAGTAGTGATAGTTTGCATTATGTGAATAGTAGTCTCAACATTTAATGGCCCACGTGGATGACTTTATTTAGGGCATGTTTGGTTTGCCTAGTAGCTACTAAATTTAGTAGCTTTTAGTCACTTTAGTAACTTTTCAACCAAACGCTATGACTAAAAGCTATTAAAAGAGCTTTAGTCCTCTCTAGTAACTCTAGAGTTATTAAAAGTGACTAAACTATTTAGTAGCTACTAAAGTTTAGTAGCTCGAACAAACATCCCCTTATACTAGAATCTATAGGACTGTTAGCCTCAATTAGTGTCCTCGTAGTCTGACCAGATTGAAAGCCTTCTTTTTTGCAGCTTCGTCGTAGAGCGATGGACGAAGACAGTGTTTTTTATGCAAGCACGTCGGTGACGGTGAGTGACGACTGACGAATGCGAGTTGAAATCCGCACTGGTTTTTGCTGAAATCAGTATCGATGCTTTGCTTCATTCTGTCATTTCTCTGATAGTATTATTCTCTTCTACTAGAATGTCGTGTTGCAGCTTTGGATCATCCGTCGCAATGTATGCCGGTTGTTGTTGTACTTTGGACTTTGGAGTATGTTGTTTCTATGCAGTGATTTCTGCCGATCTTTCTATGTCTGTGCTTAAAATATTGGTAGCTCTGCCGCAATTTTCTGCCTCTCCTTTCTGCAAAAGCAGGTGCGGTTCCTCCCTCTGTGCACGGCGGCCCATACTGCTTTGTGTGAGACAAGACCGTAAGCTTCTACCGGGTTCGGCGGTTTGCTACTGCCTCACGACCTGTTCTGTTTTACACACTCCACGTTCATCTCCAGTACGTTGAGGAAGCGCCGGCGCTTAGCTGCCGAGTGCTGAGCAGTTTGGGAAGATTAAGTATGCCGCAAATGACCTGCATTCATAGGATTTTTTTTATGAAATTCAGAAAGAGGAATGTACTCCATTCACTATACTATAGTAACTGGGATATTTCTGGTAATAGGACTAGAGGAACAGGAGTACGTGGTTTGTCAGATCATGTGCAGTACGTATGGGCCACTGCAGTATAAAGAGAGAAAAAAAAGAAGGGGTGCAAAAAGGCTATCTGATCACTGATCATCTCGCGAAAGGACGCGAAAAGATAGCTCCCGCCGGCCGCCGCCTCTTTCCTTGGTGAGAGAGATGAGGGGGTGGAACAGTACATACCTTTCACGCCATGTCGTCGTATTTCGGCCAACGAACAATATTTTTCTCTTATAATAAATCAGTCAATAATATTTTTAGTCATGACTTATCAGCCAAACGAAAAGAAGAGTAGAGCCGTGGAGCACTGGAGACCGAAAATACTCAGGTATATGCTGTGGACCATCGGTGGTCCGTGATGTCTGCCCACGGTCATTCAGTCCACTCCATGGGTTTCTTTCTCCCGTGGTGGCCTGATGCATTGCGTGCAAGGAGCATTCCTTCCTTCGTGGTGTAATAGACATGGTATCCTATCGAAGCACGCCTAACATTCATCTGGAGCGTACCTGCTTGCTTAAATTTTTTGGAAGGGATTTGCCAAGGAGATGAAGATGGGCTTTGTTCGGCTGATACATAAGCCGGTTGATAAGCCGGCTGAAGCTGTTTTATCGTGAGAGAAAAATATTGTAGATTCTAGCAAATAAATCGGCTGTTTTGTTGTGAGAGAAAAATATAATTCTGGCTAAGTGACTTGAACTCAGTTCGGAGCTGAAAACCAAATCCACATATAGAGATGCATTTTTCACCTGGTACCGATGTGACGATGTCACTGCGAGCGGAGAGGATAGGCTTCGCGTTCGCGGTTAGTAATCGCACGCCATGACGGCATGATAACCCCAAAAGGTCCAAAACATTTTGTACCGCTACCGCCCATGCCGCCGTTCTAGAACGAGGGGAGGAACAAGGCTCGACGTGCCGTCGACCCGTCGTCCATGCCTAGAGACTCCCCCAAAGTCCAAAGCCTACCGCACGCTGCAAGATACCGGCCTACTATACAGTGTCCCTATGGGCGGCCACGCACGCGGCACGCCCGCCCCGAGTCGGCGTCGCCCATGGATTCGCCCGCGGCGGGCCGCCTACCTGTGCCTAGTGCCTGCGGTTCGCCCTCGCGCCCACACCAACCTGGGCGCGCCGCGCCGTGCGTTCCGCATCCGGATCCGCCGAATTCCTCGAGCGAACCAGAGAACGCCGGTATGGAATGGGAACCGAGCCGAGCGACTGCTGTCCTGTTCCCGGAGGTGGCCACGGATTGGCCGGGCGACCACCCCGCGGTACAGGCGGCTCCTGTCATGAGATGTGATGTGAGAGTCCTGACGAATCAGACGACGCACGCCCTGGCCGGACGTGGTCGTCTTGGTCGTTGGCCGTTCAGCACCAAATTTACTCCGTATCAATGCGCTCTCGGCCGAGTGTGCGTCAGCGTAGGCGCAGGCAGGCAACGTCGATGACACCGAGGTTGTCAACGATGGATTCACGCTAGTGCAGGCCGGCGAGCAACCAGCATTCATCGTCGCAAATAATTGGACAACGCTCCTCGAATCAGGGTCACGGGTTTGACGCAAGGATGGCAACGGGATGTAACCGTCGGGTATCGTCAGAATATTCTCTTTTCCGCTACGAAGAATTCATCATGTCCCCGTCCTCGTTAACTGTCTCGGGTATAGATTCTTGTCCATCCCCGTACCCGTCGGGCATCGGTCGGGTAATAGATACCTGACGGGTACTGCATATTGGATAAACAAGAATATTTGGGGTCGCAGCTTTGCAATCGGAGACGTTTCTAAGTGTCGAAGTCTCGGAGATGCCGAGGAGAAGGAGCGATGTTGCGAGGAGGACGAGCAAAGATGGCAGAGAGACCGAACTGAGGAAGCGAGGGGCACGAGCGCTCGTGAGGCAGGCGTGCTTGTGCTGCTGGGGGAGATAATGAGGAAAAATTGAACTAGGGTTCCTAGAACACACAAACTATATATATATATATATGATTGTTTAGATTTGGGCCAAAATACCTATGTTGAGTTTCTTTGGGCCTAATACTCGCATGACAGCTCAAATAGTCGAGTTCCCCAACAGGTAACGGGGACGGGTAAACAGGGAACGTTCCCGTACCCGCTATACCCGTCGGGGATGAATTCTTGCCCATTTAGATGCCCACGGGTAAAGATATAATCTCATCCCCGTCCCCTAATGAATCAAATACCCGTCGGGTATCGGGTATCAAGGCCCCGTTGCCATCTTTAGTTTGACGTACTTCTCTGTCCCAAATTATCGGTCACTTTTATTTTCGTACCATAAGTTTAACTTGATTTATAAAAAAATACGTACAACATTTGTATATCCAAATAAATTTATTAAAAAACTAGATTCAAAGATCTTTTCGATGATACCAACTATGTAGCGTAAATATTAATATTTTAATATATATTTTATCAAAATTGTTTTTCGAGAAGCAAAAACGATAAATATTTTGAGAGTTTTGTCTCCCTCTCCCCTCTCCAACGAAATAGCGGAAGTTTGACCGCTGACTCATGTGTGTGTGAGGCCTGTATAGATACTAAAATATTGGCGTTATGAAAGCACTATCAAGACTGGTTGAACGTGTATTTTCCATCATATGCCATTCGTAAGGCGGCATTATCACCTGTTTTCACATATGACACCGTCGTCGTCCAAGCAAAGTTACAGCTGTTGCAAGTTTCAATTCGCAAATCAAAGTTTCGCTAGGACTTTATGTTGACTATATATATTTGGCTATGT
This sequence comes from Miscanthus floridulus, assembly GCF_019320115.1. NCBI lineage: Eukaryota > Viridiplantae > Streptophyta > Magnoliopsida > Poales > Poaceae > Miscanthus > Miscanthus floridulus. The sequence continues at coordinate 105,590,871 of NC_089582.1, read as the reverse complement.
TGTTTTCCAAAAGAAAAATCCATATCCAAAGCTTCATTTCTTTATTAGGTCGTCCGCTTGATCACTTGGTTAATTTCAGTCAAAAAAGTGAGCATGCTGTATTTGATGACCGCAGGAGAGATCGAAGGGAAAGGGACAATGTAATTATTAAGCATCATATAAGACTAGCCATAATGGTCATATTCGTTTATCTTATAATCCGTCTTTTCCAACTTGTTCTCCCAGCCGGAATAGTATTTTTCTCTCACAATAAATCAGCCGGAACAGTGTTTCGACTTGTTTTTTCAGCGAAGCGAACGAGGGCAATGTTGTGTTTTATCGATGTTGAGAGAGGAGAGAGAATATCAGAGCATCGAGTAGAACCATTATGCACGCCGATGTTGAAACAAAAACACACTACTCGGGGAGTGTTCGGCTGGCTGTTTCAGCCAACTTATTTGCTGGCTTATAAGTTACGGTACAGTATTTTTCTCTCTAAAAAAATCAGTCATATAAATTAGCACCAGCAGCTTTACCACCGGCCGAAGACTCCCCGGATCATCTATTTCCTGGTTGAAAGAATAAAAAAAAAATCAACCAGCCGTTGGTCCTGAGTCCTGACTGTTCTGCTGGCTGAGCAGTGAAGTGAGCACCGCATGATGTGGATCCATGTAGTAGAAGCATCGGTGCCGACGCTGTGGGTATATAGGAATCATGGCATCGGTATGAGCTAGCACATACGCTGACGACGCTGTGGCCAGTCTAAAAGAGGACAGCATGCGACCTGTAAAAATTCTTCGCTATCTGAAGCCAGTGCATGAAAGAAAAATGGCGGGTATATTTTTAACATTGATATAATATTTAGACCAAAAAAAAGGTCCGGCATATTTTTTGGTCTCTTTCTTTTTTGACTTACCTACTATATACGGTTGCCTACTCCCTCCAGTTCCTAAAGCAAGTCATTTTGAGGTTGTTTTAAGTCAAACATTTTAAACTTTGACTACAAATAATTTCTTTTGGGTTGAGTTTGAAAATATGAAAGTGATGTAAGTAGATTCATCTCGAAATGTAGTTTCATAAAAGTATATATTAACTATATTTTATAGCAAAAAGTTGCAGCCAAAGTCATTTCTTAGACACTGTGTCGATGTCTAAAACGACTTGCTTTAGAGAACCGGAGAAAGTATATAGAAAAAAAAACCCGGTGGAAACGTGTAAAGTTTCTTGTCTTCTCTCTATGTGGTCCCGAGCCCGTGGGCTCTTCTTGAGGAATGGTGCAAGGCGGTGGCGTGGCCTGATGAGGAGGCCACGGGCAGAGGACCTAGGGCGGGGAGGCTGCGCGGACTAGCGAGGAAGGGCAACGACGTGGCCTGGCAATGGACTGGGCGTGGTGCATCCAGGTGTGAGGACGTTGTGGGCGAGATAGCGAGACTCACGCGAGGAGTTAGTGCGGGACAGGGTGTCCGAGGGAGTAGCGACACGATGCCACGGGGGGAAGAGGCTAAAGAAACGACGGCGAAGGGCAGAGCTGTGAGTGGAGGTGGTTGGAGAGGAACCTGTGCGGGCAAGCAGGAGAGGAGCGGCGCAGTGCTACGAGCAGTGATGAAAATTCAGGTTAGGAAACAAGATTAGAACGTTTGGCTGTTAAGATGGTTCTTATGTGGCAAGAAAATTTGGTGGACGCTGGGTCCAATCCATCTACCGTGAGACCCCTCCTCCGATGTAGGACGGGTGACGTTCGATCCGAACACACAGCCAGAAAGTCAGTTTGTGATGGTGGCTAACAGATCTGTCATATTATTTGTTGTTGTCTCTCTAACCAAACAAAAAAAACCATTCTCTCTCTTCAACGAAATATAGACATGAAACCGTTCTCTTCTTGAAACTTGAGATGGAATAATCTTTCCCCCATCTTCCTAATCAAACGCACCCTTGGCGAAACACTCCAAATGTAAGCGGAAGCAGGGGAGACCAAACCCAGTTTGCCTCGAGTCCCTCTCGTGGTCTCGCCTCTCTCCCACCGGCGCCACGCCGCGCGCAGCGTCTTCCGGCGTCCGGGCGTCCGCCCATCCCAGTCCCAGCCCAACCCGGCAACCACCAATCCGTGGCCCGCGCCGGCCTGGTCCCGGGCTAGCAAAAAAGCGCCCCGCGGCACGTGCCTAGAGCTTGGACGCAGTCACGTCACCGCACCACACGACGCTTCCCTCGCTCCCTCCATGCCCAGATCCGAATTCGGTGGGCGCCACCTCCACCCTCTCTGACAGCCTCCCCTCTTCCCGGCTCGCACAGCCTGCGCAAGCGGCCAAGCACCACCAAAGCCTCGAGTCGTCGGCCCCGAGCGGGCGAAGCTCCCCACCCAGACCCAGCCGCCCAACCCTCCCCGCCCAGGCCAACCAAACGAAGTCCGTTAGCCGCGACCGCGAGACCACCCGCCCGGGCCGCGGCGCAGGATGCGCCAACACCCCCCTGCCGATAGGGCCCACGCGGCAGCGAGACGGGACGGGACGGGACGGGCAGGTCGGCCCTGGCGCCCTGCGCACGCGGAGCTGGTCACCTCACCTCCCAGCCGCCCCTCCCCCCCCCCCCCCCCCCCCCCCCCCCCGCGGTGGTTATAAGAGACCCCTCCGCCCCGTCCTCTCCTCTCTTCTCTCCGCTCCACCCACTCCCGCGTCTGCTCTAGGGATTTGATTGAGACGGAGATCCGCCAGAGATTGAGGAGAGGGACGGAGGCGTCGGGGCCGGGGAGCGGCGGCGGCGAGGGATGGACGGACACGGCGGCGCGGCGGGGGCGGGGGCGGGGCCGGGGGCCGGCAAGCTGACGCGGACGCCGTCCTCGCTGCTGCGCTCGCCCACGGTGCGCAACTGCTCCTCGTTCCAGGCCGTGGTTGTCGAGGACCCGGAGCCCGACGACAAGAAGGCCCAGGCGCACCCCAAGGCCCCGCCGCACCACTTCCACCCCGGCGGCGGCGGCTTCGGCGGCCCCGCCCACCCGCTGCTCGTCCTCGCGCTCCCGCTCGCCTTCCTGCTCCTGCTCCTCCTCCTCCGCGGCGGCGGCGGCGGGGAAGGCCACCACCTCGCCCTCCTCGCGGCCGCCGCGCTCGCCGCCGCCGCCGGGGCCGCGTGCCTGCTCCGCGGATGCCTGCGCCTGCGCCGCTCGCCCGGCTCCGGCTCCGTCCAGTGGTTCATCGGGGACGACGACGACAAGCCGCGGAAGCGGTCGGACAAGGCCGCCGCCGCGCCGCACGGCCGCGTCGTGCGGGAGGGCGTCGAGTTCTACAGCAATGGGGACTGCTACGAGGGCGAGTTCCACAAGGGCCGCTGCAACGGCAGCGGCGTCTACAACTTCTTCGGCAAGGGCAAGTACGAGGGCGACTGGGTCGACGGCAAGTACGACGGCTACGGCATCGAGAGCTGGGCGCGGGGCAGCCGCTACCTCGGCCAGTACCGCCAGGGCCTCCGCCACGGCCACGGCGTCTACCGCTTCTACAGCGGCGACTGCTACGCGGGCGAGTGGGCCGGCGGCCAGAGCCACGGCATCGGCGCGCAGACCTGCTCCGACGGGAGCTCCTACGTTGGGGAATTCAAGTGCGGCGTCAAGCACGGCCTCGGGAGCTACCATTTCAGGTGAGCGCTTATTAGCGAAATTCCACGCTTTGATTTGGTCCAATGCCAACCTGACACGCTGATCCATTGCTTGGCTATTGCTTGAACTCTGAACACGGGTTGCTAATTTCGACCGTGCCGCTCAAATTTGTTTCAGAAATGGTGATCGTTATGCGGGCGAGTACTTTGGGGACAAGATCCACGGGTTTGGTGTCTACAGCTTCGCCAATGGCCATTGCTACGAAGGCTCCTGGCACGAAGGCAAGAAGCAGGGATTTGGGATGTACACATTCCGCAATGGCGACAAGCGATCAGGGGACTGGGATTCTGGGACTCTCAGGACCCCCTTGCCCCCGGCTGATCCTTCTGTTCAGCGTGCCGTACAGGTAAACAACAATTTTCATGTGCACATCTATCAGACTAAAATTTACCCTCTGCAATTCTTATGGTTGTTCCATTGTCCATTCATTCAGGCCGCTCAGCGAGCTGCGGAGAACGCATTTCGCTTGCCTAGAGTTGATGAGCAGGTCCACAAGGGGGTCATGGCCGCCAACAGGGCGGCCACGGCCGCTCGAGTAGCGGCGATCAAGGCAGTCCAGAACAGGATGGATGGGAAATTTTGTGACACCTATGTGTGAATTGTTGTGTGCGAGACCATGTTTTTCTCTCTCTCCTTCTAACTGTACATTAGGGTAGTGAAGGACAATAACTAATCAGTGAGGTCAGACGACCGGGGCAGCACAACCGCATGCTCTGTGTCAGGGTTCAGCAACGAACGGGAGCTGACGAACAGCGGAGCTGGCAAAAACCATTTGCGAGAAACGGCTCTGATTCTGCCATATCGCCATGGCTATCGGAGGTTCTCTTCCCCCTTCCTTGCAACAAGCTGTAACTGTACATAGATCCAAGTGTATCAATGGAAGAGCGAGTTTTTCCAATGCCCTTTTCAGTCTTCATTCACTGCTTATTATTATTATCATTCACTGCTTATTATTACTCCTAAATTATCTCTGGCCCTGCTCGGCTTACCTTAAAAACGGCACTATTCAGCTTGTTTTTTCAGCTAAAACAGTGTTTTTCTTTCACAACAATTCAGTCAGAACAGTATTTTTGAACCAGTTTCAGCCAAGATTCAGCAAGCGCTAGAGTGTGGATGTGTGCAGGGCACTGCACACAGTCACAGGGTATAGTACGTACTCCTGTGGTTGCTTTGCATCTGCGTTGCTCCATTGCTCCAACCTAAATCTTGACTGCTTAGTTGGACTCCCATGTGCAGTGATTCTCCATTTGCAAATGTACTTGGTGGTGCACATGGGGGACTGTAAATTTCCCTCTTGTTCTTGTCCTGCAACTTGTATCTCTGGTGGTGTAGGGAACACATGACATAATAATTTCCAGTGGCCTGTGTTGTCCATCCACTCCACTCTCTGCACCTGAGCCCACTGTGTTTTTTATTTGAAACCTTGGGAGAGCAATTCATTCATTCATAGCTTTGGGGTCCCCTGGCTCTGGCTGCTCCAGATTTTTGCACCAACAGGGGGCATGAATGCTGGAGAAAGGATTCTGGAAATGTGAAGCTGGCACAACGCATTGTTGGTTGCCGGGATCCCCTGTTGCTTCAATTTCTTGCATTAGGACAGCTATGCTATGCCCATCTCTCAATTATCCTTGCACTGCATCATGTGAGATATGCCACTCATTCCATAGTGTCAGAAATGGTGATAATTCTGAACCTTTTTGTCCCCGTATACATGTTCTTATCGATCATTGTTCTTTGTAGCAATATACTATGCTTCGGGAGTAGGGTGGTGATGAAATGGGTTGACCTGTAAAATGTTGAGTTCAGGGGCATGAACATCGGAACATGCAGACATGGCCCAGCTGCTCTAACCTAGAAACTGTATGTATCCTAGACGGCTAGACACATCCAACAGGCTCAACACTCGGACTTGTGTTTTGTGACCTCGATCGAGTACAGACCGAACAGGAGATAATCTCGGAGCTTGTGAAATTTAATTGCCTCTGTTTTGCTCTGGAGTTTTGACAGAGCGTGCTAATGAACTGGGACTATGTTTTCGATGCGCTGGAGAGTTTCGCAGAACCTATGCTACGCTGAATCGTTCATGAAGCTGACTCTGAACAGGAAGACTGTGAAAACAATAGTACAAGTCAGCAGCTTGTTGCGCAGGCATCGATTTGCCGGGCCGCATTGAACGACCGACAATCATGTGTTCTTGGAGACTCTAATCCTTGTGCTATCTGTTCTCAACCTGGTCTTTCTCACACCATCATGCAGTCCTAAAGCACAAGCATCGATTCTTTTTCCTTGAGAGTTTCACAAGACAGTTGTGCATCTTGGCAAGAACGTTCTGTTCTCCTCGCCGCCGGGCGCCGGCCACTGTGCTTGGCAAGAGCTTGAGCCAAAAAGACGGGCGGCCTGAAGAAAACGGCGGCTGGTTTTATGTCAGGTCTGGTCAGAGGAGCAGCTTCTTCTGTATGGCTGTATCCCTGTGATTGGAATGGAAAGGAAAGCAGCATACGTACAATCCAACTCGTGCTTCTCTTTGCTCCCTGCTTTTCTTTTTCTTCTTCTTCTGTCTACGGGAGCAACGGGCTCGAGACATCATAATTGGTCACACTCATCATGTGGCTGGAAGTACCGTTAGCTAATTTATTGGAAGAGAAAAATATTGTTCGTTGGCTGAAAAAATACGGCTTATAAGCCAAGCGAACAGGGCGTAAACTAATTAAGCTCGGTTACGGGTCGAACAAAGCATTATAACCTGCTTATTAATTCTAGGTTCAGGTCCCTCAATCATCGCGACATGTTGATGGTCGGACGACAAGATGGGCATCTCGGACTGAATATTATCATTTCATTTAATCAGTTTCATATTCCAATTATTCATATAACTTTCTTCTTTGTGGTGTGTGTGTGTGAGTTTCCTGCGTGAAAGAAATGATATGTTTCATGATGCTCGCTTGCGTGAGAAGCGAGGTCACACACAGTGACCCCTTCTCCCTTTTCTGATTTTCTCGCTTTCTTTTACCGGCTCTCAAAATCTCTGTGCCGTCCCCTCCAAATTCAGCGACGGCGACGCCGCAAATAAAACGCCCCTTTCAGTCGCCATCAGGTGAGGTAGCCATCCATCCTCGCAAAATCTATAGCATTTCCAGCCATTTTGTAGCATGCGCGTGGTGCGACCGTGCGAGTATTATACATCACTCATGAGTCATGAGGTAAGAAAAACGGGAGCGCCGTACTGTGACTGCGAGCTCCGACAAGGGCGCGGGACTAAGGGGCAACCGGCCATGGAAAGCATCGCCTCGCCTCGTCTCGGCGTCGCCTGGCTTGTAGTTTTCGCCTGTCGCTAGCGTCTCTGGACGCAACCACTTCACTTTTGCCGGCTTTCCTCCCAGGAAGGAAGAAAGAACACAGCATGCGTACAATATTTTTTTGAAATGGAGTTGTTTTATTTCCCCCTCGTGTATGTATCACAGTCACTTTCTCACACCGAAAGAAAGAAAGAAAGAAAGAAAGAGAAAACATGAATGAAGGAAAAAACTTGTCCATGGAGTAGGTGTGGTGAGGCCGGTCTCTGCTGGCGACCCGTGACCCAGACGATTTTCGTCGAATTAGTGTGGGAAACCATCGTGGATTCGGTCGATTTGCTGCTGTTCGTGGGTTTGGAATTTAAAGCTGATGATGAATGAACGTTTTTTTTGCCTGTGTCAAAGGTGATGACGCCGCAGGTTGGACCTGCGGTTTCGTGTCCGGTTTGTTGGTGGTGCATCGGTTCAGAACCCCAGTCTGCATCGCCGGCGCGCCGGGTAGGTGGACGGCGGACGTGTGCGCTGACTGCCGGTGTTGGTGTTGGTGGGTGGTGGATCATGGAGCCTGGTAACACGGGCCATCATATTCATATCGCTTTGGTAAGCATTTTGAGTTGAAAAGAGAGGCGAGTTGCCGTTTCAATTTTTCAAATCTGAATTCCTGGGTGACTTGTCTGACTGTTGACAGGAAGGGAGCGGAACTTGTTGAGCGATTCCGCCTGTTTGACATCCAACACCTGAAGTAGCAGCCTGCGCTGAAGAGATGTTTCTGAGCTTCGTTGAATTCGGGACTTCATCGTACAGGAGTAGCAGAGTTTTCCAGGTTTCTCCAGTCAAATCATAGCTTCAAAAGTGCATACTGTTCGGAGCCTTCACCATTTCCTTTTTGTGAGCCTATGGCACAGCTGTTTATTCTCAAATAATCATACTAGTCCCTTTTGATTGTTCGGAGCCTTCACCATTTCATTTTTATGAACCTATGGCACAGCTGTTTATTCTCAAATAATCATACTAGTCCCTTTTGATTTGTGTATGTCGCATAATATAAGTTCATGACGTTTGTTTGTTGATTCATCCATCAGCAGACAGCCTAATTGCCAATGTTTCCAAAAAAAAAAAAAATGGCTATAAGATAAGATAGTACTACGTACTACTAGCTTAAAATAATCAGGATGTCTGATCATTCCATCTCGATGCTGGCGGTGTCAGTCGTCTCTTCTCTTGGGACCGGCACAACCTGCTGCACTTTGTTTTTTTGTTTCTCAAGCTACCAATCGGGAACTGCACACCCCACACCCCCCAATCTTCATGGGAGAAAAATACTCCAGGATCTTGGTCTTGGAACGCTACACTACTACACCGTTCAATCGAGTTTACCCACTGCTGGTGCTCATCCACGCCACTCTTCTTAAGCATGTGAGCGAGGTCGGCAACTGGCACATGGATTCGATTGGATTGGAGTCTCTCAGGCTCTCGTCACAGCAGACAAGGCTCATATGGTGCAGCCTCGCCCATATGCAGCTACGCCAAGGCATCCAATTTACAAGTACGCCGCCTTGTCTGACGCATCACTCAAACGGAAATCATTGTCCGGTAGGCTTTCTATCAGGCATCGTCTGTTGAGTGCTGAGCTTGCCGGTGGGGTTGACGAGGGCCCAACATGGCCAACGAACATACCTGTTCGCTTGGGCTTAGTTTGACTGATAAGCTATGCCTGAAAGTAACGGTTGACTGATTTGGTGTGAGAGAAAAATATTGTTTTCGTTGGCTGAAAAAGTACGACTTATAAGCCAAACAAGCCCAAACGAACTGGTGATGCTCATCAGCTTATGGCGCGAGAGATAATGTATTTATTCGCTGTACCGGTCGCTATATGCTTGCGTGTGTGAGAGAGAAGAACAGCTAAACAAGGGCAGGCACAGACACACACGAGACATGCATGCCGGCGTGGTGACTGACTGACTGATTGCGAGGTGTGAACCTGGAAGGGATAGGCATCGTGAGAGGATATGGCCGTATCGTATGAGCGCATACGTTTCGAGTGATTGAATGATTTTTCCATGCCAATGCCATTGTTTTCTTCAACGGTTTTGGTTGGGTAGGATGGTCAGTGTAGGGTGCTGGATAGAGATGTAACAAGTGCAGATGTAGTCGTGCGGAATGGGGATGCAATGCAACAAGTGATGTTAATTTAACCGAAAGCCGTCGTGCCCTTAAAAGGTCTCACGGCTACGAGTTTCTCTAGGATAGCGCGTGTCGTGGACAACCGTTTTAGGGTGCTTTTGGGAACTAAACAGGGCCTTAGCCAACAGGAAAAGGTTATACTAGTTTCTTTGATAGTGCTTGGCTAACTTCTCGATCGATGACAAGTAAAAAGTCTGAGAGCGCTCGAAGGAAAGTAGAAGAATAATGTTACTGTTGCAAGGATTTGGTTTGATCAGAATATCAGATTATTGGCCGCTGTGACTGAGATGATAGGATTGGTTATGAAAAAAAAAGGGTGAACACATAGCGGCCACATATTGCTCAGTAGGTTACAAAAGTGTACCGGCAGCTATCCTGATCCATCACCAAGCCACATGAAGTCACTGACAGGATCACTATTGCTAGAAAAAGGTTAGTACACGCATCCGGGAGCAGTTGAAACCTAGTAGCAGATTATTCAGCAATCACCGAGCCACATGGAATTTTCCCCACCCTTCATTTCTTCCTGAGCCTCGTCTTCATCCTCTCAACCGCGCCCCGCAGAGTATCTTCATCCTTACAGAAGGTAAACCTCACCAGGTTCTTCCCCTCCTCAGGGTTGAGATAAAATACGCTCGGTGGTATAGCGGCCACGCCGACTTCACGAATCAAGTACTCGCAGAACTCTATGTCATTGTTGAAACCGAATGGGGTGTGGTCCACCATGATGAAGTATGTTCCACTCGATGGGTAAACAATAAACCCTGCGGCTTCTAGTCCTTCTAACAGTATAGCTTTTTTCACGCTGTAGCCCCTTTTCAGTTCCTCATAGTAGCTATCTGGTGCTCTCAGAGCTGCTGCCGCTGCTGCTTGCATTGGTGTGCAGGTGGCAAATGTTAGGAATGAGTGTGCTTGCCTAAGGCCCCATGTCAGGTGTGGTGGTGCGATTGCCCACCCAATCTTCCATCCTGTAAGAGAGAATGTCTTCCCCAGAGAGTTCATGGTCACAGTCCTCTCATACATGCCAGGGATAGAAGCCATCGATATGTGATCAGCCTCAAATGCCAGCTTGTCATAGACCTCATCTGAAAACAGCAAAACATCATTTTCCTTGCAGAGGGTGGCGATAAATTCAAGCTCCTCTCTAATGAACATTTTCCCAGTTGGATTATGCGGTGTGTTTATCATTATCGCCTTGGTGTTCTTGGAGACTGCCGCCTTCAGCTCTTCAAGCGGGACTGCGAAATCTGGAGCACGGAGGGTAATTGCCTTTACATTGGCACCAGCCATCGATAGTGTAGCCTCATATGAATCGTAGAATGGAGCAAACAATATCACCTCATCGCCAGGATTAATCAGACCTAATATTGTTGAAGCTATTGCTTCAGTGCATCCAGATGTAACAGTAACTTCTTTGTCAGGGTCAACTTGCAATCCACTGTCCTTCAGGAACCTTTCAGCAATAGCCGAGTTCAGTTCAGGCACACCAAACCCTCTTGCATACTGATTCTTCCCAGCATTGATAGCTTGAATAGCGGCCTCTTTCACAAAGACTGGGCCATCAAAATTCGGAAAGCCCTGGCCAAGGTTTATTGCTCCATGCTTGATGGCAAGCATGCTCATCTGAGTGAAAATTGTTGTCTTGAACTTTTCCAACCGCTTTGCGACCTGCAATGGAGAAATCGAACATTGGTCAAATTCCAAGCTCAAGGTAGTCTTGCAATCTGGATGGGAGAGAATGGCCAAATTGCAAACTCAAGGTAGTCTACTTTGACAGCAAGTAAACCCACTGCTATAAGGACAGACATGATAAAAACAATGTCTAAAACAGGAATTTCGTTTGATCACCCTATTACTAAAACTTTCATAAAATATTCTTTCATGATGTCAGCTGGACTTCAACACAACGTACAATGGGCATGGAAATTGGAAACAGCAAATCGATAATGAACTCTACATGAGACCTCAGGCTGACAAGTCATCGTCAGTTATCATCTGCCATATCCATATTGAACAAGTGATGGTCAACCAGAATCCGAAACTAAAGTCAACTTATTACTCATGAGGTATGAATTGTAAATGAATCCAAATACTATATAGAGCACTTTCATGTCAAGGTGAAATGTTAAATAGATCATTTTTCAAGGTCTGGGACAACAAAAAGAAATCAAAGTAGGCAAACCATGACCTCAGGATGGACCGCTGGGTTTTATGTCAAGAAATCTTATACCTATGCAGTATCAAACTGTGGATCTGAAATAGTGCATTAGTATAGGCTTTACCTCAGAGCCCTATGCAGATGGTATGGACAGAGGATCAGTTGCTGATGAAGTTACTTTGCTTACACGGTGTCTCACAAAAATGCAAATGTAGCTTTTCATATGGACACCTATACTGACCGCATGCTCATTGCTCAACCTCAAATACAAATGAGACTGCCCGAGGAACCTCGGGAATGCGTATACCGAGCACACACTACTCACGTGCGCACATTCAGGGGAAAATCGCCAGTGCAACACCCGGTTCATCCCAGACTGGGATTGGAACACAGGCAGGTGCCCTCCATGACAGGAGGAGCAACCACCGCGCTATGAACGCATTCGCGCAAATGTAGCTTTGATTTGAGTATTCTTATGTCAATATGTCTTCCTTCTTTATGCAGGGAGTTATTTCAACTTTTAAATTCACAAACTTCAGGCAGGTTCTGGAGGGAAATATCCCTCCGCTCTGGCCAAAACACCACCATGTGACTCGCCTCCATCTGTTGTCGCTCCTCATCCACCATCGCACACACCTGCTTTGGCAGCTCGGCCTGTTTGACCTTCAGAGGACTGGTGACGGTGACGGTGACGGCGACGCTAGCAGAGTAGCAGATGCACTACACCACCGGCCACCTCTAGCTCGAGAGCCAAGAACGCCACCGGCCAAGAACGCGAGCGGGCGCGATGCACAACTAGCAGGCGATAGTGGCGATGGCGGTCATCATCCAGCACTCCAGCGGGAAGATCGACCACCTCTACTGGTCCACCAACGCTGTCGAGGTCAGGTGGAACAACCTGCGACACTATGTTGCCCTTGTCTCCCTTCGTGTTCCTACGGATAAGTGGTTATAAGGTCGCCGCTGCCACCGCCGCCGGGGACCCCGCGATGATCGCCACCGGCCACTGTTGCGGGGCCAAGATCACCATGGTGAAGCTGCTCAAGCCCAAGGACACGATAAGCTGTAGATGTTGCGAGGCCATCATGCAGCAGCACGGTCAGATCCAGCGTGGCGACGAGGCGGACTAGAGCTCTTCCAGCAAGGTCGGTGAGCGATTCTGTCATGCCATTTTGGCATTTTTCCTGCTGTAAGAAGCAGCTACTGATTCTTGCCCAACGCTGTCGCAACTGGTGCTCCTGTGCTAATTAAATGGATCGGTGGATCAGCCACGGTCCGCTGTGATTACCCATGCATCCCCATCTTTACTTCCAACCACGTCGCTGCCATTCTCGTCCACGCACTAGCTAGTACAGTAGCTGCCTAGCTGCTTCGTCTCTACATGCTCGTGCTGCGTTGCCAATGAACCATCCATTGATCTATCTGTCGATCGGCGATTGCTAGGAGCCGCGACACCCCCTGACCGCAGCAGCACATCGATGGAGAATTAGAGATCGAGCGAGCGAGCAGTGCGCGGCAGCAGCGACACCGGCCTGGCTGCATGCCAAGCCGCCAACTCACGAAGCCGCCGTCTACATCAATCCGCCAAGCACCCGAGCCTACGCGTTGTACCCGACTACCTGTACGTACGCCATACGCATGCTGTACTCTTCTGTATACACACTAGCTGCTTCACCACGGCTCCGATCCATGCATACAGCATCCACTGCCAACATGTCATCCTTTGCCACGGTGGAATACCAAGTGAGCAAAACCAGGTACCAAAACCAGGACAGGGGGGTCTTTGAATGGTTTGGCAAATTTTAGGGTGCCAGATACATGGTTTTATACTTCAGGGGGGTAAAGTAGTCCACATGCCAAACGTCAGGGGGTTAAATAGACTTTTTCCAAAGGTTGCAGAAATATAGCATGATTTTATCTAATCACTGCATTCTTGTCGAATAGGGTGGTAATTAGCAGCATATACAGGAGAATGCCATAAGCATCAGACAGTTGGTTTTCAGCCAAGGGCCTGAGAAGAAGAAGAAAAAAACATCCAGGGTAAAAACTATATGTCTATGACTTGCTGTATTCTGCCAGATTTACACTTCCATACATGCTGATTGTTGGCCACGATGACATAGGAAACTCATATCAATGACATGGCTGCTCGCCATCATGTCTATGCTCTTTTTATTGCTGGGCACTATCCTACTGGAGAAACAGGCAAAGCAACTCTATAGCAAAGAAATTCTGCCACGGAAGCTCTTAAGAGCAGTGTACATATTGAATAGATATATAATTCCTCCTACAACACTATTGGATAAATATTCCTTGCAATGAACAATATTGCATGCATAGGGAATCTGTGGCCCGCCTGATAGGGTTACAGACTTACAGATTTAGATGGTTGACTGGTATCAACAATCAGGTCTATTTCAAAATATGAAAATTAATGAATAGCAAGACTAAGAAGCATGCATCTTTCAGATTGTATAATAAAGTAATAAACACATAAAGGAGTAGCAGATGGAGAAATAGCAATACATTGCAGCAATGCTCTGTAATATGGGTGCAGCAAGCAAGACAAGAATTCAACACTCTTGTTGAGGGCAATGCCAACTGTCGGTGCAAAAAGTGGCCAACAAGTAAATATTTGTAGTTTTGCCGTGCATTGTGATCGGATGTGGTCTAGCACTTAATGACACAGGATTTATACTGGTTCAGGCAACGGGCCCTACATCCAGTTGAGGTCGGTCGACGACTTTATTCCTGAGCCCAGGTGCTCGAAGTTTGCTGTGGGGTTACAAATGAGTAAGGAATGAGAAGGGGGGGTGTTAGAGGCCCGGTCGGACTCTGAACCGAGTGGCTAAGAGTGACGGGGGCTTTAACGTATGCTAAGTATTGGAGCGTATGCTCTGTGTGTCTCTAAAGCTTGTTGAGTTGTTGTGTTCTCGAGTCGTCGAGAGAGTCTTCGAGAGAGAAAGAGCCGCGTCGTTTTTCAGGAGAGAGCACATCCTCTTTTATAGTTGAAAGGGATGGCCTTACAAGTCAGAGAGAAAGTGTATACATGTGCTGCCTAGTCTTGTTGCTCACGCCATCGGGTACGTGATGGCTGCCAGCGCCCACAATATTGTTTATGCCCAGACGCGTCTGGCAGGCTCTACCGTGTTCGCCTGGTACGGCAAACGTCGGCGCCCACAATACTGTTTGTGGTTTGACCCGTCTGGAAGGTTGTATAGTGTCCGTCTGTCATGACCTGGAGGCACCGTCATGCAGGTGCGCAAGGTATGGCAGAGTACGGTCATCGGTATTGCGTTTGACTTGAGCGCATTACCTTATCTGCTCCGCCTGCTCTCCAAGCCCACACCGAGTGGGCGTTCCCGGTCGGTCGTTCCCAGTCGTCCCCGACCATGTCGTTCGGGAAAGAGCAGCGAGCAGAGGTCCGGCGTATCCTTGGTCGGAGAAAGAGGTCGGACGAGGCGGAGCCCGCGACCCAAAGGTCGGGCGAGTGCGGGGCCTGCCCCCAGAGGTCGGAGATGCCGGTCAGGGACTGGATCGTGGTCTTGGCCTGTTATTGTGGATCTGGGCCGGCCCAGACGTGTGTTGTCATTGCGCCGCCTGCTGGGCCAAGTTTTGTAGTGAAGCGGGTCCATTGGGGACCCCGGGTTTATGAACCCGACACCACCACCACTTTTCATCTAGTAATCAGTAACCAGTAATGAAGTATAAATGGGTACAAGGGTATTAAGAGTTTAAGCAGGATGAAAACCTTCTCAGCTTTACTGCAAACTACTCCGTATCTAACTATCTAAGAAACATGCTACTAGCTGCCTTTTTCATTAGCAATATCATTCAAATAAATGAAACATATAAACTTTGTTTTCTCAAGTACAATGAAACATATATAATAAATAAATTCATCGACATTAACTGATTGTATGAATAATGGCATGACTGATAAAATAGTTTGAGGAAACGCTGTTCAAATTTATTCACGACAAATAGCTTCCCTGTTTCCTGGCATATACTGTGTACTATTTGAGCTATCATGACGCAGATGGGTTTGGATGGATTCAGGGAGCGTTTGGATGGTTACCGCTGCATGCCACGCCGCTGTTGTGGCTGCGCCAAAGTTGTGGCGAGCAAATCGTCCGCCGTAGTTGCGGCAGCTTTTGGCATAAAAAATGAACTAGCCCGTTATGGCAAGGCTGCGACATGCCGCAAGTTCGGCAGCGAACCAAACACGCGCTCAACTTTGGCAAGAAAGCTGTGGCACGGTGTGGCAAGTTCTGGACTCCATCCAAACGCTCCCTCAATTTTCCCAACATACGTGGCACACCCGATTTGGGTCCACATCCGTGGTGCCAATTCACCAAAAGGCCCTCAACAATGACTCAGTAAGCTCCTACATAAACTTAGCTATTCCAAAATAACCACACATCAACAATGTGACAGACTACATTACATGCATAGCAGTAGCAAGGGCTACTTTGGTAGAGGTCCTCATGCTTTTTTCTTTATATTTAAAAGAAAGAGGCCCAGACTAGCAAGTATAACAATAGAACAAAAAGAACCTGTACAGTTACTTTTCCCGGCCACCACTGAAGCTAGAAAAAAAAAACGATTCAACGACCAATCAAGTCCTGGTTCACTGGGAGAAGTGATTATGTGACCAAGACCTCTTGCTTCTGCTTCTTGCCTTATCGGAGACAAATGATTATGTGACCAAAAGTGATTATCTCATAGACTCTTAAGTTCAGTCGGACTAGAATCGCTTCTATATAAACTATCGTTCGTCTCAAGTAATCGATGACTGCACTAACAAACCAAAAATAGTCAAAAATACGCTTCAGTTATCAGCGGCTCCCCCAGCCCTCCATCCCCAAGTCCCAGCCTCCTGAACACCCATACACAACGCCCTATGTGGAAGCGCCTACCAAATCTAAGCCGCGGAACCGGATAGTCAGTGAAGGAAGAGAGCGGGCGCACGGACCTGCACGGGCCGCTGCTCCATCGCCTTCGCGGCGCCGTTTTCTGCGGCGGCGGCGGCGGGCGCGGAGGTGGGGGCGGCGGCGGAGGCCATGTGGGAGATCCTCCGGAGCGACGCGCAGAGCGAGCGGCGGAGCAGCGAGGACGAGAAAGTGGCGGAGGAATTTAATGGCATCTCATGCCAGGGGAGCGTCGCAGGCGTGACAAGGGAGCTGGAGGGAAAGGCGGCCAGATTCATGAGGGCGGCCCAGGCGAGTCGAGTCCGCGCCGCCCGGACTCTCCGGTGTGCAGGGCCGGGTGCGAGGCTGCGAGCGCGACAGCGACAAGGTTGCGGCTGCTTTAGACTGCGAGGACCGGGTGCCACCAGCGAGGTGCGGATGTGTGAGTGGCGATGACGAGTGGGTCTGCAAGTTTGTTGGGCCCATTTGGCATTGTGCGAGTGCGCTTACAGTTAGGAGGGTTGTGGTGTATCAGCTTTTCGTTTGGGGCTCGTGGGCTTGTTGTGCCAGATTCCGCCGCTTGTGGTGGTGGGCCATGTTCAGTTCCCACCAAAATCCAAACTTTGGCACTAAATAAAAAGAAGATTCTCCGTCACATCAAACTTGTGGTATATGCATGGAGTAGTAAATGTTGACGAAATCAAAATTAATTGCACAGTTTGGTTGTACTTTACGAGATGAACGTTTTGAGCCTAATTAGTCAACGATTGAACAATTATTATCAAATACAAATAAAATAGTACAATAATCTACAGTGATTTCGATGGCGCCGATTCCGGCGAACTAAACATGGCCGTGGTGGTGGACAAGTGGGTTGGAGTTTCGTGTGACCGTGTGCTAGGACGGGTGATGAATGGGCTTCGCGTCAGCATTGTCATGTTCCGCTAGATCTGGCTTTTTTTTTTGCTGACATCTTTCACGACCAAAAAAATTAACATTCATGAAGAAACGAATATAGAATCATTTAAGTCACAGGATCAAAAATTTCTATATGCATTTTTCCCTTTTTTGTATATTGTTATATGTTTGATTGAATTTGTTCTCGCCACATTTCCTATATATAGCTCAGAATTTTATGGTTTTGGTCTATGGTAATAGCTGTTGATGCAAAATTTAAAAAGGTGACTCATGGATTTGAAATTCTCTATGCATTTCACATTCTTAGCATCATCATCCTTCCTTAGTTTGATTTGTCAAGAGATTTATATCACATTCTTAAATCATATAGTTGCCTATGATTTTAGATCTGTCAGTGGCCACCTTCTTGCAGATCATACAACTTCATAGCATGTTTTTGCTTCTATTACCTTTTTTCAATGTGTTCACTTAGATCATGATATAAGCTTTTGAATTAATTAGTTAACGAGAAGGTGAAAGAATTCATTTAGTTATTGATTAAAGCTTCTTCGTTTAGTTATTGATCAAAGCCACTCTAATGGGTCTAGATTGGTTGGGGATGTGTTTAGTACCTAACAAAGGGGTTGTCTAAAACCCTTGATTAGTATCATGAGAATCCAATTAACCCCCTCCTAATCATCTAGGGGCTCAAAGGCTACATTCGTTGTGTGTGCTCGTGCGCATACTTTGGACTATGGTGCTTGGGCCCAAGAAGACCCATTATGGGGAAAGGCGTTAGCCTCCTTGAGAAGTAGGCATAGGAGCCCGCGCGCCGGGGGCTTGGTGAGGCCCTGGAAATCTTGACCTTGGAAGGCGACAACCATCCAAGGGAAGCCACGGGCACTGTCGCACCGACCAATTCAGTTTCCCACCCCGTCCGACATGAGGAATCTTCTTTCGGAATTTAACATATGTCCTGAACTTGACAAGCGAGGAAAAGTAGCGAGGCACTAGGCCCTCGTGACGCTTTGTCTCCTCGCATGCGCGAGGTTGTGTTAGCTATTCCCGGTTCAAGGTCACGTCCGAGGTGTGACACAACGCAACAAGGACAAGTGTGCAGCCACCGTATGAGCACACCCGGGTCCATGGGCCAGCCTCTTTCTGCACACGTCCACGTCCTTAGCATGCAACGAGGAAGACGAGCTCAGGTAAGACACAACGACACTCTAACTTTCAGTCTCTAGCAGGGCCCAATAATCCACTATTTCATCTGTTCAATAAAAGTGTCATTCTCATCTACTGAGAAATCAAATAGTTTAAACTTTAACCAAGTATATTAAAAATCATTAATCATTAATATTTATTGTGTATATAATAAATATATTGGATTAATCGTTGAATATATTTTTTATAATAAACTTATTTGGAGATAATAAAACTAATTAAACTTTAAAAAGTTTGATTTTTTTGGGCAGCACTTTAAAAAGTTTGATTATACAGAATCTAAAACGATATACTTATTTTGTACTTATAAAATACATTCGTCAATGATTAATCATCACGGCCCAACAGGAGAGCCCAGTCAGTCCAGCAGTCCACTTCGATTCCCAATCCCCCCGAGCCCCTCCGGCCTACTCGGCTAAGGGGCGCTTAAGCCCTCCACTGCTCGACCGATCGCCCAGGCGCCCACCGCCGGACCCTCGGCCTGTTCGATACTGTTGTTGTTGGTTCGTGAAAAAGTACTATCGATTAGTTTACGTAAGAGAAAAATACTATTTTGGTTGAAAATTTACGATCATTTATGATATGGCACAGCGAAATGAACAGGCTGACGCTGCCGTGCCCTACTCCCGTCTCGCGCCCCGACGCCTCCCTCACCCGTGGACCGCCGCCGTCGCATCAGGCAACGCCACCCTCAAGGCCTCACCCGCCGCTATTCTCCTTTCGCGGCCGGCAGTCCGCACACACCAGGTCCCGGCTTCTATCTTGGCCCTTGTTTAGTTGGGCAAAGTTGGCGCCGCCGGATTTACTGCACAACACTGTAGCATACTGTAGGGTTCCGTTTGTATTTGGTAAAAATTGTCTAATCGTTGACTAATTAGACTCAAAACGTTCGTCTCGCAAAGTACAACCAAACTGTGTAATTAGTTTTTGATTTCGTTAACATTTAGTACTCCATACATGTACCACAAGTTTAATGTGATGGAGAATCTTCTTTTTACAAAGTGCCAAAATTTAGATTTTGGGGTAAACTCAACATGGCCTTGTTTCTCTCCGTCCTTCCACAAGCAGATGGTGGCGGACGCACCCGTGCCCCAATGCCAGCATCGGCGCACCGCCACGCCCACGAGTCCATACCGGCATCAATCACTGGTATAAATCTCAGGTACATCGGGTGGGTACCTGAAAATTCAGATACTGCTATCGAATTTTTCGGGTTGCCCGTTACCCGAATGCCCAGGCCTCTCGCCAGTTCACCTCGCTTGAATCCGGCGAACCCCAACAAGCCAAAACCCCACCTAAGACCTCTCCTCCGGGCTCCGGCGTCTGGCTTCCACTGCCCGCCAGGTCGCCACCCCTCCCCGCCGTCAATTCGGGCCACATCAACCATGCGCGGTCGTATGGACCTCCTCCCGCGCCTCCTCCTCCTCCGCCGCCACGTCCACCGCCGCGCCAAACCATCGCCCCCTCCCCCTCCCCCCAACCCGCCGCGCCCGCCGCAGAAGCCCGAGCCCGTCTCCATCCACGGGGAGACGTGGCACGACAGCTATGCTTGGATGGGCGCGCTCTCCGACGCCGCCGCCATGCGCCACATGGACGTCCACATGGAGGCGGAGGAGAAGTACACCGAGGCCTGCCTCGCCGCCTGCGGCGCCGACCGCCTCGCCCGGAAGCTCCAGCTCGAGATGGCCTCCTGCCTTGCCTCGGACTCGTGCACGCCGCCCGTCCGCTGGGGCCCTTGGCTGTACTACCGGCGCGCGGAGGAGGGCAAGCAATACCCCGTGCTCTGCCGCCGCTCCGCCGCGCTCCATAGCGAGTTCGTCTCGTACAGTGACCCCTCCGCAGGTTTCGACTTCACGGCTGGGAAACGCATCGAGCAGAAATTGGTGGACTATAACAAGGAGGCCGAGCGGTTCGGAGGTAACTACTAAAGTTTTACCACAATTCCAGTTTGTTTCGAGGCCTTGGCGCCTTGCCCTGTGGGCTGCTATTTGCCCCAGTTGATGTGTCCTGCAATATTGTTACCAACTCACTATTGTGAATTATGTTCTCGATTCTATGATCTTGCCATCTGGCACTTGATAGTGTAGTATTCTGCGAATATCTGTAAGTTTACACTCTGATTTTCATGTTATAAGAGGATTATGCAAAATATATGATTCCTGTAAAACTTTCTCTAAGTTTTGCATGTATTACATGCCTGCACGTCCAACACGTTGCACTATAGATATGCTGTACGCCCCATACTACGTTTTTGGAGGTAGAAATACATCGTTTGTCTCACTATTGCACCGATTATTAAGTTATATGCAATCATTGATATGTAGGATACTCATATGAGGAGCTGTCTGAAGTATCTCCAGATCACAGGTTTATTGCATACACAATGTATGACAAAGATAAGGACTCCTTCACTTTAATGGTTAGGGACCTAGTAACAGGCACACTTTATGATAAACCCTGTGCTGATCGGGTGTCAAATATTTCATGGGCTATGGATGGGAAAGCATTGGTTTATATTGTTACAAATGAGGAAAGAAGACCATATAGGTCAGTGATTTTTCTTTATAAATCTGCTCATCTATGTTTTTTTTCATTGCACAATAACTGTTTCTTTTTTCTGTTTTGGTTAGGTTGTTTTGCAGCATGATTGGATCCAACAAGGATGACATTCTCATGTTGGAAGAACATGATGAGAATATTTTTCTAAATATCAGACATACGAAGGATTTTCGATATATAACGTTAAATGTCTTTTCAGACACTCACTCAAAGGTACTGTTTATTGTATCCCTTATCTGTGCTCCTATTATTTGATCTTTTGTTTGCTGCTCATGCCTATTTGTTCTTTTCTAGGTGTATTTAATAAATGCTTCTGACCCCCTGTCCCAAATGACGCTTGTATGGGAAGGGGAATCCCAAGTTCATTGCATTGTTGAGCATCATCGTGGACACCTTTTTTTGTTTACAGATGCTGCAAGAGAAGGTGTCCTTGTTGATTCGCATTATGTAATGCAGTCTGTTGTGGAATCTTCTGGGCCAAATAGTTGGAAGGTTCAAATTATTCGTCTCCTATGCTATGTTGATTTTTTCCTGAAACCCTGTTCTCTACATATACAACTGCAGTCCCTTTGTGGCTACTATAAAGAAGCACTTCTCCCAAAAATTATATACTTTTGGCGAATACATACATGACATATGTAATTTAGTAATTAAGCTAGTTAGCACTTGTTATGACTGCTGTATGAATACATTCTGCTAAGAACTATTTCAGATAACTGACTTTGTATATTCTATTTGACTCACACTTGATGTTTGAACCAGAATGTTTTTGTTGAGGAACCTGGTGTCATTCTTGAAGATGTTGATTTTTGTGATACTCACATGGTGCTTACTCTGAGACAAGGCAGAAAACTTAGAATTTGTTCTGTTAATTTGCCTCTAACTGAAGATATCAAAGTAAGTGAATTGTTTATCCTTATCTATGGTTGAACTAAGTTGCAACATTTTACAATTTCATTCTTGATGGTTTCCCACAGCCTTTTCTCTTCTGTACAATTATAACCTTGTAAAGATCTGTTGCTTATTTATTTACTCGCTCCATAATTATTCCACCTATTGGAAATCTGGAAACTGGATATCTTGAAGAACAAAAATCCTGTAAAGGTTTATGCATATACTGTAACCATGATTGTTATTCATTTCACTTCTCAGGTACCTACTCATCTATCAGATTTGCATCCAATTGACCTGCCTCTTCCCGGTGATGTGTGTCAGATTGTATCTGGACCGAATTATGATTATTATTCCTCAACAATGCGTTTCACGATATCCTCACCTGTGGTATTCCTCTGCTCTTTCTTTTATTATTCTCTTCCATTCTTCTATAAGTAACCTTTGTTTTACAGATAAGGGTAGAATTTATTCACTCATACTATTTTTATGTTATTTGTATGAAATAACAATGTCTTTATTTCTGTCATGTAGTTTCTGATGAAGTGCATCCCATTGTTTTGTCATGTTAAATTGTCCTCATTGTTTCCATATCATGAATTATTTTTTCTTTTCTTTTGCTTTGCTATTTCTTGAAGATGATCCATTTACACGAAAGATCCATTTGGGTTAGCCCTTAGTTTACTTGAGTCCTGTTTTCACTTAAGGTGTTTTAGTTCTAAAAGTAGTATTATGGATGGATGATGCAGTTATGGAAGGAGCTATCCTAATGCCGCTTTTTATATTTGGCATTTCTCTACTGTAACTTGTGTTACATTTTACTACCTAAGTCCCAGAAAGGATGCAATTCTAGAATTGTGTGCACTCAAACCCTGTTAAGTTTGACTAAATTTGTATGAAAAGATACTAATATTTATCTTGTTAAATATATATCATAGTATACATAAGTGAAGTCATAAATGTTGGTACTATTTCCTATAAACTTAGTCAAAGTTAAGATAGTTTGACTCAGACCATAGCTAGAATTGCATCCTTTTTGGGACGGATGGAGTACTCACTTCTACCTTGGTCTTGCACATTTTATGTATTTTCCAATTCATATCACCCCTTGCCAGCAACACTTTTGTGTTAATATTTGGAATTTGATGCCATGTCTTCATATGGTGGTGAATTGATAGCAACTCATATGCCTTTGATAATCTATGGGTGCAATTGTGCATTACTACATTAATTTAATATGTCTTTTATCATATTTTAGTGCCGATCATGTCTATATCTTGATTTTTTATTTATGCTTGTTGGTGCCTAAGCTATATGAACAGATGCATTTATTCATGATATTGTTAGTAACTCATATAAACTACATAGAATTTATTCTATGACACCATTGATTGTTATATCCCTCATTTTTTTGTTGCATGCTAGTCAAGAATGTGCTCTATTCTTTTTCTGCTTTCCTAGTTTCATACCTACTAGTGTGTTGTTACCCTAATGGTGATGGAAGCTATAATTCATTTGTAACTAGAATAGCACTCATATTACACTGAAACTACTTCTTACTTCTCTGAATACATCACTTGTGATTTCATAGTGATATCATAATTCATATCCTTACAGCTCGTGTGGACTTTGTTTTTGGATTTTCTCGTTCTTCCCTAGCATATGCTGCAATTATAATGGTTTACATAAATTGATGTTTCCAATGCTTTTCCTTCTTTACAGTAAGCTTATCATATTGCAGATGCCTGATGCTGTTGTTGACTACAACTTGCTGAATGGACAGTGGCAAATAGTCCAACAACAAAACATGCTTCATGAGCGAACAAGAGCACTATATGGAACTTCTTTTGCTGTAAATATGGGCAGGCAATCCCCAGATAAAGCAGATTTTTCAAATGATGATTTTGTTGGTTGTGCTTGGAATGAGCTCTCTGAATACTATGCTTGTGAATACTATGATGTTCCATCAAAAGATGGTGTTTTGGTTCCACTAACTTTAGTATACTCGCGGAAGCATAAGCAAGATGGAAATCCAGGATTACTTCATGGACATGGTGCTTATGGTGAGATTCTGGATAAACGTTGGCGCAGTGAGTTAAAGACTCTACTGGATCGTGGTTGGGTGATTGCATATGCTGATGTTAGGTATGTCTAGCCTACTTTAATTACCTTTATTATTGCTATGAAATGAACTTGGGAAGCTTCATATTAATTTCCGTCATCCGCCTGGAAAAATTTGAGGCATGGCATATAAATATTTAGAAAGAGCTAAAATATTTGTTCATTCATGGTGGCTGTTGCCTTATTAAAATAATTCCAGCCTTAGCCTTTTGAACTCATGTCATGTGGTTATATACTCACTAAAGCATGTGTATTCAGGGGTGGTGGAGGTTATGGAAAGAAGTGGCACCAAGATGGTTCACGTACCAAAAAAATGAATTCTGTATATGATTTTGTTTCTTGTGGAGAGTTTCTTCTTGAAAAGGGTATCATACAAGAAAATAAGCTTGCTGGATGGGGATATAGTGCTGGAGGACTTCTGGTGGCCTCGGCAATTAATTCTCGTCCAGATTTGTTTCGTGCTGCTGTTTTAAAGGTATAAAGCATATAATTAACTATCTACGTGTAGAAGACGAGAATTCGTGTGTGCTATCTATAGACAGTCCTTAATATTAAACTAGACTAACCTAGGGGGAATTAAGTGGCATTTATTAAGAAGAAAATATGCACCCAAATTCGCCTCGATGGGGACTTGAACCTGGGTGGTCTTGGTATACATCCACATCCTTGTCCAACTGAGCTATCGCAGTTTCCTTAGACAGTCCTTAATCAGTAGATGGGGAAAATATTAGCGCTTTGATTAGGATCTGTTCCTGACTTCCCATATGACCAAAATTGCATTGATATTGATTGATAAAAGTAAACCCATCAAGATGCTGAAATGCTGTTCAAGTGAAACTGAGCATACCAAAAGACAGTTTTTTTTTCTTCTCATTTTAGCACAATTTTACTCCATGTTATACAAATTGCCATCTTGGCAACTATGCTGCTGTAAGACTGCATTGGCACTTGCAGTGCCCTTTTGTAGCTGATTTTGTGGTCAAAGCTGCAGTTCCAAGCAAAGCTGTATCATTAGGGCTTTATACCCTAATAGATTTTTAAGCTTCATCTATGTTCGTTATTTGTCATCAAAGTTTTGGATAAAAGAAATTAATGATCATTTCTAGTAGCAGGTTGGGAACTTCGCTCTTGGATTCCTCTTCGAGATTGGAATTCCCATATAGTCATGTTTTCTTCTCTGTAATCTTGAAGATACGCTGTTATCAACTCTTTTCTTTTGTTTCTGCTGATGTTCCATTACCCCAGTTTCCATTTTCTCCCTGCAGGTCCCTTTCTTGGATGTTTGCAACACCCTTCTCCATCCTATTCTACCTCTTACAGCCATTGATTATGAAGAGTTTGGGTTTCCCGTGGATCATGAGGAATTCCTTGCAATCAGGAAATATTCTCCTTATGATAACATCCAGAAGGATGTTCCTTACCCAGCTGTGTTTGTGACATCATCATTCAATACAAGGTATGCATTACCTGGATACTCGGTTGCTGCTTTCTAGTCCCCTTAACCACCTTCCAGCTTTGTAATCTTTGTTCCTTACCAGATTGGCAGAGATGTGCGCGCTAATTCTTGCTTCCATACATTCCATTTGCACTTAATTCAACTTTTTGTCAAATGCTTGAATTCAACAATTTGTTGCATTTGACAAATGCTAGGTTTGGTGTATGGGAGGCAGCTAAATGGGTTGCAAAAGTCCGTGAATTTACTCAATATGATCCAGAAAGGCCGGTAATTCTCAACTTGACAACAGATGTTGTAGAGGAGAGCAAGTATTTGCAGACCAAGGAATTAGCATTGGAGACTGCTTTCCTCATTAAAATGGTTTGCAATGTGTGAACAACATGTGTCTTATCATTCTGAATCAAACCCTGTTGGTCAAAGATGGGAAGCTCAGGCAAACGCTTTCAGTCCTCTCCATCCTAGGCACCTAAGCTATTAATCGATTAATTGGAGCTTTGTGAGGTATCACACTTATTACCAATCACATTTTTACTGATATCAATAACTTATGCAGCAAATTCCAATCACAGATTATGTGTAGCTACACCTGATTTATTTTCTTATCAGCTTTTGCAGAATTCATGAAGAAATAGTATGTCCATATTTCCTAAATCATGAGGTATTTCCATACGTGCCATCTATCTCCAGATGGCATGGTCTTCTGTCACAACTTACAATGGGTGGCTAGTGCCTAGTGGTATTATGCTCATTCGTGAGTGAATCCAGATATCTGTCATCTCAGGGACATGCTGACTGTTGAACAAGTCCACAAACATACGATTATAGAGCCTCTACATTACCCTGCAATGAAATGTTGATATCCTCCATGATGGTAAAAGTTACCTATGTATGTTGGAAGCATCCAACTCATGGTTATCTTCAGTATTTCAACCATGGGAGTTGACATCAAATGTCAGACGACTAGTTGTGGCAATGGAATATGGCGTAGCTATACTGATTCAACTTAATAGTATCCGAGGATGCACTGTGCTAGATTCAGAACACAACACAAAGCCAGCTTATTGTTACAATGGAAGGGGTCATCAGTTGTAGGAGCATCTGATTCTGACTGATGTTTTGTCAGTATGGGGAACTCTAGAAACGATAAGGTTGCAAATATACTGCAGTCCTGTAAGCACTATATATTTGAAGATTCGGTTGGAAAAAATATTCATCCTATGCAAGTGAATCTATGGTACAAATACGTTGCACATTGCTCCATGTATTGATTCTCATGCCTTTTTTTGCAAATTGAGGTTGACACGTTCCTAGTGCACTGTTCAGAACAGGATTTGAACATGTGGAGTTGTCATTTGAATCCCATATTACCTCCTTTCTTTATATGCTGGCTTGCACCGGATTTGTAGCATCATTGTGACATGACGTCTATTTTTTTTTGGTGAAAGAAGAATTATATTAGATAATAGCTGGGTACATAACATGTTACAAACACTGGATTACATAAATATTCAGAAAACTGATTTCATCTAAATTATACCCACGCTATGAGTAACTCCAGATCTTAAAACCAAACATGTACGACGCTTTGCAGTAAACGATCGTGGATTATTTACTGCTGGTTGGTTTGGTGTGAGAGAAACATACTGTTTCAGCTTATAATCCACGATCGTATACGAGCAAGCGAGCAGGCTGTTGTCTTCTTGGTCTTGGCAGGTTTGCTGCCAGCATTTTCTCTCATTCTTCAACCACCGTCAAAAAGGTTTGCCGTCGATCCAACGTGAGGCTCCCAAAGGAGATGGAATTGGAACCGAACTGATGAACAGTCTTACGCCGGCCGGGACTCGGAGTCCGAAACTGTTCATATTTCGACCAATCCGGGCATCTCAAGGCCAAAAACAATTAAGCGAGCGGAAAGAGAGTCATAACTTCTCTCTTTTGAAGGAGAAAGAATATCTATCTGTCCTGATGATCGGAAGGGAGAATATATAATAGCAAAAAGTTACAAATTGAAGAGGAGATTTAACAATTTCTTATTTTTATTTAAGAAGTTGTTTTACTAAGTTTGTTGAAGTTTTTTTTTTCTTTTTGCTACAAAACTCACAGTTAGATTTGCAAGTTCTTTGGAGGTGCTCTTACCAGCACCGCGCATGCGCACAGGTAAGCGTGTTCATTTTGGCTTATTCACTTTATCTCACTTATAATCTACAATTTAAATAATATTTTTCTCGAACATTAAATTAGTCCCTTCGGTCCACCGTGACTTGTAAGCCAATTCACCCGAAATCAACAGGCCAACAACAAAGCCTCCAAGTGGGGTAGGCTATCAGGACAGTCGCCTTTCCAAAAAGCTGAAGACTCCACGCCCACCGTTTGCTCCTGCCGTCCTGCGAGTCTTCTCTTCTCCACTACTAGGGGCAAAGGCGTCAGCTTCCCACTCC
This sequence comes from Miscanthus floridulus, assembly GCF_019320115.1. Lineage (NCBI taxonomy): Eukaryota > Viridiplantae > Streptophyta > Magnoliopsida > Poales > Poaceae > Miscanthus > Miscanthus floridulus. The sequence goes on along the minus strand of NC_089582.1, from coordinate 105,563,118 downwards.
AGTCCTTCCGGTTTTCTAGGGTTTAAAGAGCCCTCCGAGCCCGCCGTGCGCCGGCCCAGCCAGAGTCCACTACATTCCGCCATCGCCGGAGGCCGACCCCTCCATCTCCGCGCGCGGCAATGGCATTCTCCTTCGCCTCGCCGCCGGCTTCGAACCCCTTCCAGACGCCGGCGGCGTCGAATCCCTTCCAGACGCCAGCTGCGTCCAACCCCTTCCAGACGCTGGCGGCGCCGAATCCGTTTCAGACACCAGCTCCGGCCACCTCGCAGGCGCCGTCCCTATCGCCCTCGCCGTTCCAGTTCAGCTTCCAGCAGCAGCAGCCGCAGCCACAGCAGCAGGTGGCGCCGGCGGCGCAACCTCAGCAGCCGCAGCCGCAGCCGCAGCTGCAGAAGCTGACGCTGTACACGATGGATATGAAACCCGCGGGGTACAACACCAAGTGGGAGGAGCTGCACGCCGAGTCGCAGAAGGCTTTGCTCCAGATCGAGTAGGGTTCTTCCTCTAAATGTTTACTTTTCCTTTTTCTTGTTTTCTTGCAAAGGAGCGCGGTTATTGCTTAGATGGTACTCATTGTCGATTTACACCCACAACTAGAATGGTTCCACCCAATTAGCAAAAGTACATGATTACTAGGCCAGATTGGTGGAACATCTCTGATTCTTTGCGGTGAAATGAGTGTGTAATTTAAATTAAAGGTATTGGGGGATGGCGTATTTAAACTGTTCTCTTCCTGTATGGCTGTATGGGGCTAACTGTTTTTTTTATTTGCGTCTGCTGTCATGATCCACTGTTGTAAAGTTTTGGTTTTTGGGCGGAATGATACATCTTTTGTCCTCCATGGTCAGATTTTCTATTGGGGTGGGCTTCTGTTGTGTTTGATGTTCTTGTGGCAATCCTAGGAGTCTTTTAGCCTCCTATGGTTAAGGGAGTGCACTTTGTCTCCAATTTTGGTAACCTGTTGCATCCATTGGGTTTATGCATTTGATGTTTCAATTATTATCAACTATAAGTTGTTTCCCTGATGTTTTTCCCCTAACTGTGATTTTGCAGGGACAAGATACGGGACTACAGAGACGAGAGTGAGAGGTTGGATCAGTGCAGTCGCCTTTATGACTCAATCTCGAATGTCAATTTTGAGCTTGATGCGAGTCGCATTGCTCAGGTTAGGATCTTCACTTTCCCTAGATTTTCTTAGCTTTTAGTGCATGATTGATTGTTTCTGTCATGCTCCACAACCTGGAGATCACTGTTGTCTTAGCTGATAGCTTGACACATGATTTTGCTAGTACACATTCTGAAAGAGTATGAAATATTTTTTCTAGAATTTGTTATATCGTTGCGACAGACAAGAGTCACTTGTAGACCCTTTAATCATTTTAAGATCCATGAGTTAAGTGACCTGTACCTTAATATAGCGTCCCCTGACCTCCGGCAATTGCAGACTTTGGAACCCCCTTCCTTTTCTTTATTGGGTGAATTTTGAAAAGATTAAACCTTTTCCACTTTCCACAAATATTTGATCTATCATATGAGTATATTAGATATAAGCTTGTCCCTAATGGTTTAGTCATGTCCTGAACAAGAACAACTTATGTTGCAACTGAAACTGAACTTACGCTAGTAAGAATAGAAGCTTCACAGTTTGACTATGACACATTGACACTTTTCCCCTGATAATGCAGTTATAAATCTAATAAGATCATCATGGGTTATTTAGTGCAAACTTCCATCTAACTTGAATGTTAACATGCCATTCGGCGAAAAATGACTTGCTGTGGAAAATAATGTTGGTTGGTAGCTGGGAATTGATGTACCAATGCTGAATATTTTCTTTTGTATACAATTGTAGTGCCATAGTGGTAGGCTGGTCGGTGTCTGGTCTAGCAGGATATTGGATCCATTAGTAATATTCGTTGTCTGCTCTAGCAGGAACTTGGTGGGACCACCACTGTAATGGAGAGAGAGAAGGCTTCCATTCAAGAGTTGATGACTGTTGTCAATGAAATGATGTGGAACACAGAATTTGCTATTAGGTCATATCTGATGTTGAGGCCAAGATTCACCCGTCCAGGTGCTGGAGTTGCAAATGGTGGTTCTTCAAATCCTTCTGGTGCTCCACCCAATCAGCCAGTGGTAGATTTCTACAGTGGAGTCCCAAAGCGTCCTTCCATTTTTATGCAGCGCACTGTCAACAGGTTTGAGTGCTATCTTGCGGAGTGTTGCAAGTGGATCGGTGAGCTAGAGCAGCTGGTTCAAATGGAAACAAATAAAAGATCATCAGATTCTCTAGAATCTCTTCCAAAAGTTATGTCAAATGTGCATGATTACTTCATCTATGTTGCTTCTAAGGTAAGCTTACTAAAAAGAGGTTATATAAACAAATGAATTCAGGATAATTTTTCCCTGAAATATACTTTGATGATGTGCCAATGTCTAACTGAGTCAAATATAAACTCTAAACTGATTGAGCATTTAGAAATTGCAACATGCTGTGAACAAAACAAGAAGCCATTATTTAGTTATCGTTTACTAAGCTTAGCGTCACCTTCATACTAAGGGGTTTCCTTATCTTTGCTCTTTTTCAGGTGGAAAATCTTCATCAATATGTTGAATCAATGAAAACTGAATATCTTAATGAACAACGCCGCATCGGTAATGGGAGCGATCCATTTCTGGAGGCAAACAGACGAGAAGCAGCTAAACAAGAAGCAGCTGCGAGAAGGGTCCATCCAACACTGCATTTACCTACCCCTGCGCAGCCCATGGCACAAATCGCTGCACCAGCTACAAGCCAACCGCAGCAATCTTCCTTTCCATCTGCTGCGACTTTCTCAAGTGCCTTGTCAACTTTTAGCACTCCGGCTCCTGCTCCATCCTCATCTAGTCTCTTTGCAACTCTAACAACTCCAGCTCCATCAGGCAACCTTTTTGGTGCATCTGGATCGGCTCATTTGACCACACCATTTGGGACAGCCTCCACTCCTACATTAACATCAACACCAGCTCCTGGATTTGGGACTAGCGCTACATCTTTGGGTGGAACATCTCTATTTTCTACACCATTTGGAGGTACAGATACTTGCTCAATCAACATTATGTGCTGCAAGCTGTACGGTAGAAATTTGCATGCTATTTTAGTATTTTACTTATAAAACAACTTGGAGCCGCATGTACTTACTTACTGATATAGATTAACCGTATTAGCACTGTTTTTCTTTCCTGCATGTTGCTTGTCTATCCTGAGTTCAGTGCTTTCATTATAAAGGACTATTCAAGATTAGGACAAATTGCACTTCATGACACATCTATGTATTTTTCAGGTGGAGCTACCGCTTCAGGTTCCAGCTTTGGTGGTGCATCGGTGAGTAAAATTGACATCAGTTTATGTGGCATGTTTTTAGTTGGTTCTGCGTATTGCTAAGCTTCCCTTTTCACCTTACCATGTTTACCCATTGAATCCCTTTTCACCTTACCATGTTTACCCATTTTCAATGGTGCAGAAAGGAAGGTCGAAGCCCCGGAGTCGACGCTAGATGTAAATGAACCAATGTGAAATGTGGATGCTATTGGTTCTCTTGACTGTTCCCTTTTCCTCCATCTTATGCAAAATTTGTAACTAATTCTCCCCAGCAATTCTAGTGGAGTTTTAAGTAACTTAACTTGTTTAACTGTTTTATCAGATACTATCGTACTAGTTGTCATGAAGTTCTAATCCCCGTGTCCCTTGATAATCTTGCCTGAATACTGAGTGTTGAACTGCAACCTTAAGATGTTGTATGGACCTGTTTGGCTGTTTGGATGAGCTAGAGCCTGTTAAAAGTTGCCCTGTCGCTTCTGGATTGTTAAAGCTGGTCCCTTTTAGATCAGCTAGACCTTAGCTTTTAACTGGTACAAGCTAAGGTAGCTTGTGTATTGTAAATGCTAGAGCAGAAGCAGAGTCTGTTGAATGTGGGATTGTTAAAAGCTGGGTAATAAAGGCTGTAATCTTCTACTAGGATTCACATTGACATCCTGCAATTTGATGTCTCCATGCTAGAGCCTAGAGCATAATTTTGAGGCATTCACGCATATTTCATGTTTCTTGTGACCGACATTTTTTTGAAAGCAATTCTTGTAACCTACATATAGAACTACCTAGTAGAGTACATAGTACTAATTATGGAGCATTTTTTATTGGACTGTTGAGTGGTGAGAGAGAGAAAAATACAAAATCCACAGTAATTGTTGATGGAAAGTTAGACTGGCTTCAATTCTGAAAACTTGTACTCTAAGATCAGAGTTGTAGCAAAGCATGAATTCAAGTACCATGTTATGCATTGCAGCTGGGTCAGGTTGGTTCCGGTCCTAGAATTTGCTGCTTCGATTGTGACATGATCTAGGCATGCTTGTGCTTATACATATACGGAGTACATCCATCTCCAAGTGCGCGTCGTGCCGCTTCTGGGTGTGCGGTCACATAGGACTGAACAAATCTAGATAGAGTTGCAATCAAAAAAATCTAGATAGAGTTGAATATGACGGCTAGAATTTCAGTTCTTTTTTGAACACGAATGTTAGCAGTTCGTTCCTTGTAGTAAGTTCTAGACAATTTCATCCGGGTACCAATCTCACTGCACTTATTTGATCGTCATTCCTTTTGTTTAGGTTGCTTCATGCTGTCACCCATAGCACTGGAGCTCAGCAAGTATAGCACGTTTCTATTCGTCATCGGATTGCGATGCTTCCTGGCTCCTTCCTTGCTTCTTTGTCGTTGTATCAGAGAGGTCCAGCATGTTATCCTTTTTCTGTTATATATATATATATATATATATATATATGGTGCATTTTATATACTCCTAGGAATAGGTACTCCGTACTCCCATAATCAATAAATCATGTTGCATATATGATATATGTACATATATCAGTTTGAATATATTGACATACTAATATTAAGATACTCTAGATCTTTACTATGTAAATTTTTTTAAAAGAGCACATATTTTTAAATATATTATATAATACTATGATAGTAGTATATAAAATAAGTATAACCATATACTCTAAGTATACATATATACTTGTCATACATAGTACCCTAGATGGTCTAGTATGATGATATACTTCATCTACATATACTTCGTCGGTTCATATACGCCCTAAATTTAGAGATATACACATAAGAGTAACTACTCCCTGGAAGTAGAAAATAATTTCCATATATATATATATATATAATTGGGGCTTGGAAAGCGTAAGTGCTTACGACATGTCATACATCATTTGCCGAAAAATCATCGACTCCTTCGGTTTTTATATGGAGTCAATTACTTAGCGGTTGACATTTTGCCGAAGCAAATCGTGGCTGGTAGTTGTTAGCAACCGCCGGAATCGGGAAGTCCAAGTGTAGACGTTAATGGGGCCCACATGCCAGTGTGCACAAGCTTTTTAGTGGCTGAGCCCAGTTAGTTGAATGTTTCTAGAGTTGACCTCAGTTATTTTACTGCAATGAACATTTCTTCCTGTCAATTGTTTTTTTTACTTTGATACTACTACACATTACTACGTTTTACTGTCTCTGATTTCCAGGGGATATTGCTTATCTGAAATGAGTTATCCTGCATCGTTTCCTGATCTGAATCTTCGGACAAAAAGTTGTTTATCTAGGAAAAAAAAGAGTATTGACTAGGTTCCCAGTTGTCCAGTGATGATTCTGGGTTATGTGAATGCACGGCTCTCTGTTTCCTCATCCAGATCTTTGACTTGGTTGCTTGTCTTCAAATGACACTCTGAGCCACGCTCCATCCGAAGTTCTCTCCGCGAGGATTTGATTAGCGCTGTGGGCCCGTCGCTTCGTCACTGGCTATTGACGTGTCTGATACTGTGATACAGCTAGGACAGTGGAAGCTGCAACGAAGCAACGTTCGGGCTACTGATGAACACTGAACAGAGTCGTTTTCGTGGCTCGGTGCTGCGCGCTCGTGAGGACCTCTGTTTTGGCTGCGCTTGCTTTTGAGCTCGGAGGGTTGTGGATTAGTCTAGTTTTTTCGCAGCCTAATCTCGCTTTTTCACGCCAGCGACGGTGCTGTTTACCTAACGACTGGTGGGCTGTGTTCGTTGGCCGTTTGTCAGTCACTCGGTCGAGAATTCAAATTCAATAATCCGTCACAAAGGTGTATCAAATACTGTGGTGGAATATATGCTCACTTTTTCACTTATCTTTAGGAATGTATTATGTGAATTAAACCTAAACATAAATAACATTACCTTGAGGTACGCAGGATTAAAATTTTATACTTCGGCGATGGATATGTTTTTGCTAACACAAGGTTGACCCCTCTACGCGTAATGAAATGCGCCGGTGCGAGGCCCTCCCCACGTCCCACGGCGAATAGAAGTCTGCCGCGTGCGTAGTGCGATCAATATACAGCTTATTCGTTTCGGCTGGATTGACTTATAAGTCATGGCTGGCTAATTTGGTGTGATCCAAGACTTATAAGCCGAATACAGACCGTTGAACAGGCTGATAGTTTGAACATGAGAGTTTGTCTCAAAATTAAGTGGATTCTTTTAACCATTCTTGGTTCTCACAATACTCTTCATGCCCCGTTCGTAATCTGGACTCACCCTCTATGAGTTAGTTTAGCTCGTGTCTAACAATGGTATAGAGTTTGGTTTTAAGATGTGTTGCAATAGATGGCGTGATAGTTGATGGAATCGCAAATCATTGAGGTATCACGCAACGAACCTGCATGTTTGCTTGTAGTTACTTAAAGCAAATTCAAACGTTGAATTTGGTCAGATTTCACGTCAATTTCCGTATTGTACCCCAAAATTCGTGAGTAAAACTATCACACAATTTTGCAGAAAAAAAAACATAAAAGATCTCCAAAATCCCGGGGGGTGGGGTGGGGGGAGTTCCATTCCTCCACGTTCTTTCTCAGAAAAGTCGTCCACGCGTCTATAATAAAGCACACCCATCTCTTCGAACTCCGCTTCTCTCCCCCAATTCGCCTTCACCTCGCCGCTTCCTCCATTGACCGCCACCGTTGACGTCGTCTTCCGGCGAGGAGCTCGCCGGAAGACCTCATCTCGACTTCCCGGACGCAACCCCACACTCTGCAACCCTCCGGAATGTCCGCCTGCTTCTAACTCGCCCGCGCCCCACTCCCCGCTTGCTTCCTCGACAGCCCAATCCGCCTCTTCTCGCTCTCGCTACGGCTCCTCTGCCTGTTCGCCATGGCGATCCGCATCACTGTCTCCTACTCCGGCTATGTGGCGCAGAACCTCGCCGCCTCGCTTGGCCACCGCTTCTCCTCGGCCTCGGCCTCCGCCTCGGGCAGCCGCCTCCTCCACGACGGCGCCTGGCGCCCCTTCTGCATCTTCACCTCCACCCGCCAGCCCGAGCAGCACCGCAACAGCGGCAGCGGCAGCGACCGCCATGACGGAGGCGACCACAACCACCCGAAGCCCCAGGCCATCGCCGCCGGGGCTCACTCGTTGCTGCTCACGCGTGCGTGCTTATCGTCCAAGTCGCCGCCGCCGTCTCTTGCCGTGGGGCTGCTCTCGGTGCTCGTGCAGAGGACGGGACCGACGCCTGGGACCACCGGATCCGCGGCTTCTCTTTCAGGCTCGTCGCCGATTTCGCTCGGTTTCAACCCCACGTCCTTCCTCCCGTTCTTGCAGACAGCGAAGTGGCTCCCGTGCAGCGACCTTGCCACCACCTCGTCGTCTTCGGCACCCTCTTCCCCTCCCCAATCGCTGGCACCTTCGGCTCCCCCCAGGAAGGCGTTGATTGGTGGTGCTAGTGGTACTGTTACTGCTGGTGCGTCTGGTTCTGCCGGAATTGCGACGAGCAGTGGTGCTGGTGCAGCGATGAGCAGGAGCAACTGGCTGTCGAGGTGGGTGAGCTCCTGCTCCGATGACGCCAAGACGGCGTTTGCAGCTGTGACCGTGCCAATTCTCTACGGCTCGTCCCTGGCCGAGCCCAAGTCCATCCCGTCCAAGTCCATGTACCCGACCTTCGATATCGGTGATCGGATTCTTGCAGAGAAGGTAGAGCTTTGTCTGACGAACATTTTGGTTTTTAGAGATGTACCATGCCATTTTTATGTTTCTTAATGATTTGGTGGTGTTGTGATCTGCAGGTCTCATACATATTCCGGGACCCGGAAATTTCGGACATTGTGATCTTCCGGGCTCCCCCAGGACTTCAGGTGCTATTTCCTGCCTCCCTGGATTGTTTTTCTCATGATGTCTGAATTGGACGTTTTCATTGCAGGCTTATGGCTACAGCTCAGGTGATGTGTTCATCAAGAGAGTTGTGGCCAAGGGAGGAGACCACGTCGAAGTAAGCTTTTATTCCAATGGTAGCGCAGCCTTCCTTTTGTTTCGTGTCATTATGCTGCGAACAGCTCGATTCTTTTTACTTGAGTTGTAACTCTGATAATCTTGGCTCTTTAACAGGTGCGTGATGGCAAGCTGTTTGTTAATGGAGTAGTTCAGGATGAGGATTATGTGCTGGAGCCACACAACTACGAGCTGGAACTGGTGGTATGATATATGCTCTATAGCACTAGGAACTGTGTTTTTTGTAGTGTGATTCTGCTTTCATATATTGTTCTTTTTTACTTAGGTTAGAGACATTAGACATATTTTCGTTGAAATGCTTGCCTTTGCTGGCCTAAGTAACTGACATGCTAAACTCAAATTTCTAGATTGTGCGATAAAGAAGTATCAGTTGTTGCATTTCCACTATTTGACTGGTACTTGAATTATCGAATGCTTGATAGCCACATAGAATCTCATGTAGTTCCTATTCCCATAGCCATACTGCTTAGCATTCTTGCATTTCTGTAAGCATGATGGTTCATCGCTTGGTACCTGGGTGGCTGGGTCCTAACGCATTTCATATTTGTCGATTTTTGCTGCAGCTTGTACCAGAAGGTTATGTGTTTGTGCTGGGAGACAACCGCAACAACAGCTTTGATTCCCATAACTGGTACGTTGCAAACTACTAAAACTCGATCTGTTACACTAGAATTGCACTTGATACACATATGCCTGAACTGTATCGAATGTCTTGCCATTTCAGGGGCCCACTTCCAGTGAGGAATATTGTCGGGAGATCTATTCTTCGGTATTGGCCGCCATCCAAGATTAATGATACAATTTATGAGCCTGATGCAACCCGCCTCGCGGTGCCGTCCTGATAGTAGTCGCTCCAGTGATGCTGGATAGCCCGTGTGTACAATAACCTTATATTTTGTGGAGCTTCATTGATGAGCTGAGCTCCAGTTCCAATTCTCTCAGAATATTTGTTTCCTGAGCGTTGCCTGTAAATTCCTTTTGGCTGACCGATTTGTTTTCCCTGCCGGTTGGCAGATGATTGTTCGTTCAAAGCACGGAATAGTGCAGTATCTTGCATTTTGCAAGCTAATTAAACCGGTTCCTCTGTAAGTCTATATAACTCTATATATATAGAGCAGTTGCTGAATGAACATTCGAATTCAGCGTTCTTGCACTCGAGCTTGATATCGTTGTGAGCTTCTGTCTTCCGATGCTGTAAGAGCACTCAGAGCTTGATATCGTTGTGAGCTTCTGTCTTGCGATGCTGTAAGAGCTTCTGTTTACATGTAAACAAAAATCATCTAGAAAAAAGATCACGGTTCTTATGGTCTCCCTTGTGGGTTGCATCTTGCGTGGAACGATCGTAAGTTCAGGGTCTAACGTTGTGAATTTGTGAAGCTCAAATTTCGTCTTACATCGATTTGTCTGAACTGTGTTGTCTTTGTTAGATTGATCTTCCAACCAATAAGCCCAACGGCCTATTGGGCCTTGGTCACGCGCTCTGATCGGGGGCGCCCAACCCTACATGGTTGGTAGCCCCCGTCGCACTGCGCTATATAAAGAGGTGGGGGCCGGCGGCTCAAAGCACGAGGTTCGCCGTGAGCCGCAAACCCCACCGACAAACCCTAGACCGATCTAAGAGGGCACGCAGCCAGCGACGGGAAGCTCCGCTGACTCTCGCCGTCGTCACTGCTACGCCCCGTCTGCACTGCATCGACGTCCGTGCAACCTCTACTCCACCCGTCGCTGCCCGTGTGCTGCCTCCATCAACGAACCAGCGATGGCCAGCTCAACCGCGACTTCATCCGAAGGCTCAGGTTCAACACCAGCATCTCTATCCTATCTCCCACTCTCTGCTTGTTCTAGTTCATCATGTTCAACAGCAAACCGTCTAGATCTACCTTAGTCGATCCACAGAATGCTACAATGGTACCAGAGCCACGGTTTAGGTATAGATCTTGGATTCTAGGGTTTGATCTAGAACGGGTACCGATTAGAAAGGAAAAGATGAAGAGATCCAGTGCGGATCTAGAAAGTAGAAAGGGCTTCGGCCAACAAAGGGTTCGATTGAACCCTAAACTCGATCCCTTCGGATCTGAGAAAAGATGATGGTTCGGGAAAAGTGAAGAACCGAACATCCAAACCCTAGATCGGGTTTTGGGATAGACATGAAAACTGGAAACCGAATTAAACCCGAAGGCGATTCGGGGAAAAAAAGGGAGAAACAGTGTCGTCCCTAACCCTAACCCTAACCCTAATCGGGAAATAGTGCAAAATCCGAATCAAAGAAACCGAAAGGGGAAGATGGGAAGGGAGTGGCTTACCTCGCCGTCGTGCACGCCGCCGCGCGGGGAAAAGAAAGGGCCGGCCGGGGGGTGATCTGCTCGCCGGAACGGCCACTAGGGCGCCGCGGCCAGGTCGCTCGACGGCGGCGCGCTCACCCGCTGGGGAGCGCGCACGCCGGCGAGGGGGCCGGAGACGGCGCCGGGGCTCGCTGATCTCTCTCGCCGTCGGAGCTCCTCGCTCGGTGTCTGCTGCGGCGGGACTGAGTGGAGAGGAGAGAGCAGTGAGGGGCGAAGAGAGAGAGAGCGAAGGCCGAATGGCGCTAGGTCAAGGGCACCGCGGCGGTCACCGGGGTTTTGATCCTACGATGCGCGCGGGCAGCCGTCGGATGGAGATGGACGAACGGAGATGATCGGGCCAGCGCCGCAGCCCAGGCGGGAAAGGGCGCGAGGCCGAATTCCCGGCCCAGGCCCAGGTTGCGGCCTGGGCGCGGGGGAGCGTTGGCGCCCGCGGCTAGGCCGCGGGTAGCTAGGCCGGTCGCGCTGCTATGGGCCGAAATTGCCGAACAGTGAAATTGAATTCTTTTTTTATTTTCCAGAAACTGTTCATTCATATTTGATGAATTCGAACTGAATTATGATGTTGAAATCAATATAGCCAAAGCGAGAGTAATCGTCTGTGAATGTTATGAATGGATCATAACCATCCACACTTTTCACAGGAAAAGGACCACATATGTCTGTGTGAATAATCTGTAGAATTCCTGCGCTTCGTTTGGCATCTTTCTTAATTTTCTTTACATACTTTCCTTTTATGCAATCTCTACATTGTTCTCTACATTGTTTTGACCAACGTTAAACTAAGGCATGCAATTATTGTTGTTATTATTTGTGTTCTCACACTATTTGAATTGTGTTTTCAGGAGGATACAACTTGATGAGTTGTATCAAAGAGATCCCCACTCTAAAAGGTGATAACTATATTGAGTGGAAGAAAAAGATAGACCTGGCTTTCATCCTCGTTGAGGTGGACTGGGTTGTCACCACACCATGCCCCAGAGAACCTGTGGCACCGGTGAGGGAGACAGATGAGACTGATGCTGCATGGTAGAACAGAGAGCGGGATTTTGCTCCCGTAAAGATGTCCTATGACCTTGAGCATAGGAAATGGGTCACTGCCAACAAGAAGTGTTTGGCAGTGATAAATAACACGATTGAGCCTGCTATTGTGGGCTAAATTCCAGACTGTGACACGGTCACAGAGTACCTAGATAGAATAAAGAGTCAGTTCACTGGCTCTTCAAAGACATATGCAACCCAGCTGATCAAGCAACTGGTTACAGAAAGGTACTCTGGTGGCGGCAGTGGCATTAGAGAGCACATACTGAGAATGAGCAATCTGGCATCTAAGCTCAAACCAATGGATTTGGCACTCAAGGATGAGTTTCTTATTCATTTGATTTTTGCTTCTTTGCCCAAAGAATTTGACACCTTTGTTGTTAATTACAACATACAGTCTGAAAAATGGGATTTAGAAAAGCTCATAGCCATGTGTGTGCAGGAGGAGGAAAGAATAAAAGTTTCACAAGGTGGTTCTGTCAACTACCTAAAAGATAAGAAAAAGAACTATAATAACAGCTCTTCCTCCAAGTCATCTGGAAAAGGTCCTATGCAACAGTCTCAGAACCAGCAATTCCTAGTGGCTAAAGACCAGTGTCTCCACTGCAAGATGGGACATTATAAAAAGAATTGTGCTGATTTCTTAAAGATGATTATGAAATATATAGGTGAGAACATCATTACATTTGTAAATGAATCCTTGTATGTAAAGTTCTCAAAATCTACTTGGTGGATTGATTCAGGTGCAACTATTCATGTTGCTAATTCATTACAGGGATTCCGTTCGATGAGAACTTTGCAAAGAAGCGAAAGTTTCATTAAAGTCGCAAATGGAGTACAAGCAGATGTTGAGGCCGTTGGCGATCTTCCGCTAGAGCTTGCTGATGGCTTCATACTTTTTCTTAGAGATGTTCTTTATGTACCTTCTTTGCAAAGAAACTTGATTAGTGTATCAAAGTTGGACCATGATGGTTATGATTGCCATTTTGGAAATGGCAAATGTTAGATATTGTTTAATAATAAATGTGTTGGTCTTGCCTTCCGACAAGACGAGCTTTATTTGTTATCACTTCGTGAAAATGTGAATTCCGTATGTGATGTGAATGAAAATGTATCCTCATCGAATAATGGAAACAGAAAATGAAAGAGAGCTCACGATGCGTTGTCGAAATTATGGCACTGTCGTTTAGGCCATATTTCGAGGGGAAGAATAGAAAGACTAGTTAAGAATGATATTCTTCCTCCATTAGAGCTCTCAGAGTTAGAACAATGTAGAGATTGCATAAAAGGAAAGTATGTAAAGAAAATTAAGAAAGATGCCAAACGAAGCGCAGGAATTCTATAGATTATTCACACAGACATATGTGGTCCTTTTCCTGTGAAAAGTGTGGATGGTTATGATTCATTCATAACATTCACAGACGATTACTCTCGCTTTGGCTATATTTATCCAATTAAAGAAAGAACAGAAGCGTTGGATAAATTCAAAATATTTAAAGCAGAAGTTGAAAATCAGCATGATTTAAAGATTAAGATAGTCAGGTCTGACCGTGGAGGAGAGTACTACAGTCGGCATACCCCATATGGACAAGTTTCTGGACCTTTTGCAAGGTTCTTACAGGAGAATGGTATAGTCGCCCAGTATTCAACACCGGGCGAACCTCAGCAAAATGGAGTAGCTGAAAGGCATAACCGTACCCTGATGGATATGGTGCGTAGTATGATAAGTTACTCCACTTTACCGATGAGTCTGTGGATGGAGGCGTTAAAAACCGCCATTCATATTCTCAATAGAGTACCAAGTAAGTCGATGCCCAAAACACCGTATGAGTTGTGGGCAGGAAGAGTACCCTCACTTAACCACTTGCATGTGTGGGGGAGCCCTACTGAGGCTAAAGTTTTTAACCCAAACATTGGGAAGCTAGATCCTAAAACAGTGAGTTGCCATTTCATTGGCTACTCAGAAAAGTCAAAAGGATTTCATTTCTACTGTCCTAACAGACATACAAAGTTTGTGGAAACAAGACACGCTGTCTTCCTAGAGGATGAAATGATTAGGGGGAGCATGGTAGCTCGAGAAATTGACCTAGAAGAGAAGCGGGTGTATGCACCCACTCCGATCATTCATGAGCCATTTTTCTCACTACCTGCTGTTGCTGCACCAACAGTACACGACACTGTGGTGCCATCACCTGTTGTTATCCCTCCTGTGGCAACAATGAATGATGATTAGGAACCTGTGCCTCAGGATCCTATAGAACCTATTGCCACACATGAGGGGGAGCAACAACAGCCTCAAACAGAAAATATGCTAATTGAGGAGGCCCCTAGAAGGTCTCAAAGAGTTAGAAAATCGGCTATTCCTGCTGATTATGAAGTGTACAACACTGAAGAATTTCAAATGGAGGATGATCCCACCTCATTTGAAGAAGCCATGAAAAGTAATCATTCATCAAAGTGGCTTGAGGCCATGGAAGATGAGATGAGATCAATGAATGCAAATAAAGTTTGGGATTTGGAGATAATTCCTAAAGGAGCCAAAACAGTAGGCTATAAATGGGTCTACAAAACAAAACTTGACTCTCAAGGAAATATAGAGAGATATAAAGCCCGACTTGTGGCAAAAGGCTTTACACAAAGAGAAGGGATTGATTACAACGAGACCTTTTCTCCAGTCTCATGTAAGGATTCCTTCAGAATCATAATGGCATTAGTGGCACATTACGATTTGGAATTACATCAGATGGATGTAAAAACGGCATTTCTCAACGGAGACTTAGAAGAAAATGTTTACATGGCACAACCGAAAGGTTTTGTCATGGAAGGAAAAGAACGTTTGGGATGCCGCCTAAAGAAATCCATTTATGGATTAAAACAAGCTTCAAGACAGTGGTACTTGAAGTTTGATCAGACAATAAAGAATTTTGGGTTTAAAGATAATGTTGAGGACAATTGTGTCTACGCAAAGTTTAAGAATGGAAAGTTTATCTTCCTTGTCCTGTATGTGGATGATATCTTACTTGCTAGTAGTGATATAAGTCTACTACTGGAAACAAAGAAGTTTTTGTCCTCAAAATTTGATATGAAAGATCTTGGTGAAGCTTCGTTCGTTCTAGGGATCGAGATTCACCGAGATAGAAGTAAAGGAGTATTAGGACTATCACAAAAGGCATACATAGAAAAAGTCTTAAAGAAATTCAGTATGCACAAATGTAGTCCCTCACCTGCTCCTATAGTCAAGGGCGACAGATATGGGGATTTTCAATACCCCAGGAACCAATATGAGATCGATCAAATGAAAGTGTTTCCATATGCTTCAGCTGTCGGAAGCTTGCAATATGCTCAAGTGTGTACGCGCCCTGACTTGGCATTTGTTACCGGGTTACTTGGCAGATTCTAGAGCAATCCTGGAATAGAACACTGGAAATTGATAAAGAAAGTCCTACGTTATTTGCAAGGAACGAAAGGCCTCATGATGACATATAGAAGATCTGATTCACTCCATATAGTGGGATATTCAGATTTTGATTATGCGGGAGATAATAGAAAATCCACGTCTGGATATGTGTTCACTCTCGCAGGGGGAGCTATTTCATGGAAAAGCTCAAAGCAAACTGTCACTATATCGTCCACAATGTATGCCGAGTTTGTAGCGTGTTATGAGGCAACGGGGCAGGTGAACTGACTAAAGAAGTTCATACCCGGTTTGAAGGTGGTTGACGACATCAATAGACCACTGAAGTTATACTGCGATAATAATCCAGCAGTACAGTATACTCACAATAATAGGTCAAGTGGTGCTGCCAAACACATTGACATAAAGTATTATGTTATGAAGGATAAAGTCCGGGATCAAATGATAAGTCTTGAGCATATAAGTACCGAAAAGATGCTCGCGGATCCACTTACAAAAGGCTTACCACCCAACGTGTTCAGAGAACATGTAGCCGGCATGAGTTTAAGGGAAAACCTATGATTCTTGGACTATAAAGGGCCCAAAAGTTAAAGTAACTATTTCAGATCAGAGACGTGCATTGTAGCTGTTAAATCTATCGGCGATTAACCGTGACGATGAGACATGCTCTATGCATCATCTGTGAAGAAATGAGTAAGGATAAAATGATTGAAGTTTAAAGTTTAAAGATAAAAGTAATAGTGAGATCAAGGGGGAGAATGTTAGATTGATCTCCCAACCAATAAGCCCAACGGCCTATTGGGCCTTGGTCACGCGCCCTGATCGGGGGCGCCCAACCCTACATGGTTGGTGGCCCCCGTCGCACTGCGCTATATAAAGAGGTGGGGGCCGACGGCTCAAAGCATGAGGTTTGCCGTGAGCCGCAAACCCCATCGACAAACCCTAGACCGATCTAAGAGGGCGCGTAGCCAGCGACGGGAAGCTCCGCTGACTCTCGCCGTCGTCACTGCTATGCCCCGTCTGCACTGCATCAACGTCCGTGCAACCTCTACTCCACCCGTCGCTGCCCGTGTGCTGCCTCCATCAACGAACCAGCGATGGCCAGCTCAACCGCGACTTCATTCGAAAGTTCAGGTTCAACACCAGCATCTCTGTCCTATCTCCCACTCTCTGCTTGTTCTAGTTCATCATGTTCAATAGCAAACCGTCTAGATCTACCCTAGTCGATCCACAGAATGCTACAGTCTTTTCCCTTTTTTTTTGCAATTGTTGTATGCAGATTTATGATTGACGTATTGTTAAATTATGGTATTGGTTTAGTTTTTAATGATATGTTTGTCTTCTTGGGCCTCATCTCTAGAAATCTTAGCCTGTGAGGCTTAACTCGTTGACGAACGCGGACCGCGCACCTGTGAGGCTATGAACTGTGTGCTCAGTTGATCACTCACTCGGCACCCCCATCCGGCCTACGTCGCTAGTGCACTTTAAATAATTTTCTATGCCTATGATGTTGTAAATTAAACAAGGTTATGCCTATGCAAAAAGGACCAATACATGTGTTCGCATTGTAACCAAATAATAGTGCAATAGCCACTATAAACTTGATTGAAGCACTTCTCCTATTTCAACAAACAAGTCTTCAAGAAAAAGATCCAAGCAGAGTCGCAGAGCGGCAAAGGAGGGTTTAGCTTCAGCAACTCTTAGCTCACCTCGCCATGGTGTTAGGGTAAGAAGATGTGCTGGAGTACATACGAGCAGCCTATTCATTTCAGCTGAAACGGTCGTGGATTATTACCGCTGACTGGTTTGGTGTGAGAGAAAAATACTCTTCTGGCTTATAATCCACGATCGTTTACGACCAAGCGAACAGGCTGCTCCACCCCATTGGAGAGTGATAGCTTCTACTGCAATCGTTGCAAGTGGTTGGCTTCTTTATCGCCTGATGTCTCTTTTTTCTCTCCCTGTTTTTCTTGTTGCCAGACCACCCCATTGGACTGCGAGAAGATGGTCAAGAATGTCAGGCTCGGCGCAGCGGTGAACACCACCGGCGAGCGCTGGAACACGTCGGAGAAAAACAAAGTGAAGAAGATTCACACGAACACTTGGAACACGATGAACACAGAGCCTTTTTGGTGCTGCTAGAACTGACAGCGTTTTCTGTTGTGATTAACTCAATAAATAGAGTGTTTACAAAGCAAAGACACTTAGCCATTTACTGCACGTCGTGTGGTTGGCGCGTCCATCCCCACACCCACGACATCGCTAATGGCGGAGAACTCAAGTTCATGGCGAGCTATTCCTAGGCGCATGGCGACCACATACGGGTGCTTATGCGCAAAGGTAAAAGGAAACATGAATTAGCTAAAAATAGCACAAGGCTTATTCTAACAAAGAAGACACTCAAGCACATCAAAGGCACGTATGGCTTGATATTTTCTAATTAAATTATTGTGCATCTGCTAATAATATCTAAATTTCTAACTAATTATATTTTCCTTATAATTCCTTAATATTCATGCTCTATGCCTCTACATCATCTAAATTTAAAATTTATTATATTAACCTATACATATTTAAATACAGACTTTATTTATTGACGACCTTCGCACCAACACCAATATGTGGGATGAACTCTTAATACAAGATAACTAAGTCTTATTCACTTTTATGTACTTAGCACAGCAAGGAACTCACACTTCTTTTTTGTTAGCTATCCTACCATGCTCTACTACTCGTATCATCCTATGGCATAATACAGGGGCGGAGCTCAGTGGAGGCGAAACTGGGCTCCGGCCCCTGCTTGCCTGCAACAAAGTTACGAAGGACAGAATACTACGATTGAGAGTATTAGGCCTGTTACTAGGAAAGGGTGGCAGCAAAGAGCCAGAGATGTAGGAGAGTACTAGGCAGTGAGTCATAATACATGGCCATTTTGTCATTATGACTTGCTAGCTTTTGCATTCAGTTCTAGGCTAAGACCTACGTATATTGGTTGCTACTCCTACAATACTAGGCTGAGACCTACGTATATTGGTGCTAGAAGTAGTTCTTAATCACTATTTATGCTCCATAAATTCACATGCTGTGGGGGTATTAACCCCTATACCCTTACGGCTAGGCTTGGGCCAGCCCAGACCAGGGGGTCTGGCCCACTAGAAGACGACGCGCGGCCCGGCCAATCTGCTTGGAGTCCCACGTAAGGAATCAAGGCAGACTTGGAGATCAAGCAAGATCCTGACCGGTTAGAATAGGAATCCTTATCCGGCCACCTATGGCAATTGTAACTGGTTAGGATTAGTTTCTAGATCTGTAACACTGCTCCCCAGACTATATAAGGTGGGCAGGGGACCCCTCTCAAAACATCTCTCATTGACATACAACAATACAATCAGACGCAAGACGTAGGTATTACGCCTTCACGGCGGCCGAACCTGAATAAAACCTTATGTTTGTCTTGCGTCACCATCTTGTTTGTAGCTTGTGCATCTGTCTGCCAATAATCTACTACCTTGGGCATACCCCTAGGTAGACCGCCGACTATATTTCGTCGACAGTGGCGCGCCAGGTAGGGGGTGTGCATACTGCTCTCCAGACGAACAAGATGGTCATCATCCCTGGTTCCATGGCTACGCCGAACGGCCTCACATTCACCATCGGTCAGATCACCTGTACCACTGGCTCCGACAACTTTATCGCCATGACCACGGAGGAGGCACGGATCCAATTTGCGTCGACCACTGCTTCACCAGCATCAGCTACGGCTCTGACCACGTTGGATCTGGCTCCGGCCACACCAGCATCGTCTTCAGCCACGCCGACAACCTGTCATCCGCTTCTTCGCTACAAAGGGAGGCAGATCGACAACACCGACCTGCTCGACTCCATCGATCGGGTGAAAGGTCCTAATATGGCTAGAGGGGGGTGAATAGCCTACTTAAAAATCTACAAATCAACTAGAGCAATTTGATTAGTGTGACAAATAGCGTAATGCAAACTTGCTCTAGCTCTACAAGGGTTGCAAGCCACCTATCCAATAATTTTAGTTGCAATGATTACTTAGGCACACAAACTTGCTATATAACTACTCACTAAGAGCTCTCAACCTTGCTACTCTAAAGAGCTCAACTAGATGCATGACAATAATAAAGCAAGCTCTCAATTCTAATTACATTAAAGAGCTTGTATCAACTAGTTTGCAAGAATGTAAATAGGTGAGTAGGGTGATTATACCGACGTGTAGGGGATGAACCAATCACAAGATGAAGATTAAGCCAATCACCGGGAGAATGCAAAAGACAAGAGACAATCGATTTTCTCCCGAGGTTCACGTGCTTGCCAACACGCTACGTCCCCGTTGTGTCGACCAACACTTGGTGGTTCGGCGGCTAAGAGGTGTTTCACAAACCTCGTCCACACGATAGGACACCGCAAGAACCGACCCACAAGTGAGGTAACTCAATGACACGAGCAATTTACTAGAGTTACCTTTTGGCGCTCCGCCAGGGAAGGTACAACTCCCCTCACAATCACCGGAGATGGCCATGAACAATCACCAACTCGTGCCAATCCTCCACCGCTGCTCCAACCATCTAGGTGGTGGCAACCACCAAGAGTAACAAGTGAAATTCGCAGCGCAACACGAATACCAAGTGCCTCTAGATGCAATCACTCAAGCAATGCACTTGGATTCTCTCCCAATTTCACAAAGATGATGAATCAATGATGGAGATGAGTGGGAGGACTTTGGCTAAGCTCACAAGGTTGCTATGTCAATGAAAATGTGCAAGAGGGTGAGCTTGAGCCGACCATGTGGCTTAAATAGAAGCCCCCCACGAAATAGAGCCGTTGTACCCCTTCACTGGGCACAGTGCGGGCTGACCAGACACTCCGGTCAGACTGACCGAACTCTAGACCCAGCGTCCGGTCAACCGATGTAAGCCACATGTTATCCTGCGTTCAACAGAAGTCGTCTGATCTCAACGGTCATGACATGACCGGACGCGTCAGTTACAAAGTGACCGGACGCTGGATCTCAGCGTCCGATCATTTCCAATAAGGTTCCAAACGTGAGATTTCATGGCTAGACGCGTCCGGTCATGCTCGACCGGACTCACCCAGCGTCCGGTCACTCAACTTCTCTTCTGTACGCCCTACGTCAGCGTACGTTAGCACTGACCGGACGCACCCTGCCAGCGTCTGGTCGCTTTTAGCACCAGCGTCTGGTCGAAGACCAAAACACGCGCCCTCTGCTGCCACTGACCGGATGCTCCGGTCCAACTAAGGCCGGCGTCCGGTCACTTACAGTGACCTCCAATTTTTCTGTCTAGGGCGCCGGTGGAGTTCCTTACTCTTGCTCCCAAACTTCACCACCCTTGATCAAATGTGCCAACCACCAAGTGTATCACCTTGTGCACATGTGTTAGCGTATTTTCACAAACATTTTCAAGGATGTTAGCACTCCACTAGATCCTAAATGCATATGCAATGAATTAGAGCATCTAGTGGCACTTTGATAACCGCATTTCGATACG
Source organism: Miscanthus floridulus (assembly GCF_019320115.1). NCBI lineage: Eukaryota > Viridiplantae > Streptophyta > Magnoliopsida > Poales > Poaceae > Miscanthus > Miscanthus floridulus. The sequence continues at coordinate 105,542,443 of NC_089582.1, read as the reverse complement.
AGTTTCACTCCTCTTAATAGTATGGCTATCTATCCTAAATATGATCACACTCACTAAGTGTCTTGATCACTAAAACAAAATGGCTCCTACATTTTATACCTTTGCCTTGAGCCTTTTGTTTTTCTCTTTCTTCCTTTCCAAGTTTAAGCATTTGACCATAACCTTGCCATCACCATTGTCATGGTCTTCAACATTGCTTCATCACTTAGAGTAGTGCTCCCTATCTCATAATCATCTTGATAAACTAGGTTAGCACTTAGGGTTTCATCAATTACCCAAAACCAAACTAGAGCTTTCATCGGGTCGGCACCAAGCTTGCTGAAACCCTAGCTCTGGTAGATTCGATTCAAAATCAACCTACCGAGCAGGTAACCACTATCCACAACAGATCTACCTAGCCAGCTTGGGCCAGTCGTCCTGCACGACTCGGTACGGATCTCGTGGTCACGTCTACTCCTAAAGGGCGCTCCATTCGTCGCCGACCAGCCCCCACGACGGGTCTCCGGCTCTCTGAGTGTGAAGCCCTGATGGAGAACTACCAGGCTCAGCCCTACGGCCTATGAAACACTGCTTCCAACTACGCGCACAATATACAACGCTGCTCGGATCTGTGTTTTATACATCAACCTTGGCCAAAGCCACGCAAATTCATCAACATGGTTCGGATCGAGGAGTATCAAGAAGGGTCGGTTCACACAGTTCAAGAGGGCGGTTCAAGCTCCCCGTCCAGCATCGCATCTATTGGCTCCGTCCACACTGAGCTCTAGCGTCGTGACAATGAAGAAGTTGAATACGATCTGGATATCCTAGACCACTCCTCGGGTTTCCCACGATTCCCATCTTTCCCACCAAGGCGAGGAGACTTGATCAATGTCATCAGTAATGATGAGCCACCAGCAGTTGATGAAATAGAACAAGAAAGTTAGCACGCGAAGCACGCAATATTGACCGGTTTAATCGTCGACAAGCCGAAGCTGAGGCAGAAGAGGAGGCACGATGCATAAGGGTCCAGCCACGCGATCTCAACAATGCCTTTGATAGGGTAGGGGACAAGCAGGTCTTCAGGACTCCAAGCGCCAACATAGCTATTGCTATGGCAACAATGCAACGACTACCCAATACCCCAGAAATCTAGGCAGTTCATGATGATGTACAAACTTACCTGATGGCTGCTATAGCCTAGACCGTAGAGATTGCAAACCAAGCTCGGGCTCCATCCGTCTCAGTCGAATCAAGCCACAGCCGCCAGTACTCAAGTCGCTCACAGCCACCCAACCAACGTGGCTCGCGCAACAACGACCCATCAGACAACCGTCAAGGCGGAAATGGTGGTCATGATGGTGGTCGGGACGACAACCGCCACGACTACCAGGACGACAACTACCGCGACTACCGGGACGACAACCACCAAGACAACCGCGACAATCGCCGTGATAACCGTGGTCGCGGGGTCAACCAGGGGGGCAATCGGGATCGCCGTGATGGCAATAACGATCTCCGCCATTACCTCGGAGAACGCGATCTGCGCGATTGTATTAACCAAAGAGCCAACAATCGTGCATCCCATGAAAGTTATCGCTGTATGGAATATGATACCACCCATGGCCCTCTAGGTTTGAAGCAGTTTACCCCTCATCTTTGCCAAGTCATATGGCCCAAAAACTTCAAGCTTGAAAAACTCTAGAAGTACGACGGCAAGGAAAACCCTAAGTTATGGGTCATGCTCTACGAAACCGCGTGCAGATCAACGATGGCCGACGAGCACATCATGTCTAATTACTTCCCAGTCGCCGTCGGCCATGTAGGCCACCAATGGCTGGTCAGCTTGCCGGTGAACTACTTTGATTCTTGGCAAGAGCTCAAGCAAGCATTCATCGACAACTTCATTGCTACTTGCGAACAACCCGGCAACAAATATGATCTACAGCGGATTTGAGATCGCAAAGATGAGCCACTGCACAAGTACGTCCAACGCTTCTCGGAGATGTGCATCAAGGTCCTGTCAATCTCTGACAATGAGGCAATCGAAGCTTTCATCACTGGTCTCCGCTTCCATGATGCCCTAAGGGACAAGCTCCTCCGCAAAAGACCTGAATCGGTCATAGCGCTCCTAGCCACTGCTAAAAAATATGCGGATGCCGATGATGCTAAAAAGATAATCATCGAAGAGGCAGTAAGGGTTTCACGCTCCGACCCCCCCCCACACCGCGACGACTACCGCGACAATCGTGGTTAGAACGATAATTTTGATCGCCACAACTAGCGCAACGATTCCCGCGACCACCGCGACCAGTGTAATCAGCGACATAATTGCTGTGATGATTATAAGGGCAAGCGTGCTCGGGAAGATGACGGCGAAGTCAACACCATTAAAAAAGGTGGCGGACATCACAACTATAAAGAAGACTACGCCAAAGCATTGAAAAGACCCTGCCAGCTCCATCCCAAGTCAAACCATACCATGGAGAATTGCCATGTTCTCAAATCTATCTACATGCGCCAACAGGCTCCGGATACATCCGACAAGCCTAATGACGCAGGGGAGCAGCGTAACGAGGACAACGATGATGAAGATGCAGATCCCCGTCACAACTACATCAAGCCAACTGACCGCGTCCACACCATCATTGGGGGCAGAGTGTCCATTGAGACCAAACAAGAACGCAAGCTGCTCGCCCGCGCTTGCTTGAACGTGGCCAATACCGACAACCTCATCGCCGACCCATGGCTCTCTCCTTGGTCTCACTGCGAGATCTCCTTCAGCAGAAAGGACCAATGGGCTGCAATACCTGAGCCAGGGTGTTTTCCTCTGGTTCTCGATCCTTGTATCAACAAGGTCCTGTTCGATAGAGTGCTGATTGACGGCGGTAGTTCCATCGATATACTGTTCAAGAATAGTTTGCCAGCCCTAAAGATAACCCAGGCTGATCTCAAGCCATATGAGGCATAGTTCTGGGGCATTCTCCCTGGATAGAGCTCCACACCTCTTGGGCAGATCACGCTACCTGTGCAATTTGGTACCCCAGACCGCTTCCGCACTGACTACGTCAATTTCATGGTCGCCCACTTCGAAGGCACCTACCATGCTATCCTTGGCCGACCAGCGCTCACCAAGTTCATGGCCATACCTCACTACAGGTATCTGGTGCTCAAGATGCCTACCAAGAAGGGGGTTCTAACTCTCCGGAGCAACGTATATGCAGCTTACACCTGCGAGGATGACAACTTCAAAATAGCAGAGGCTCACGACCTCTCTATTCGCATGGCTGAGACCACGCTCGACGCTAAGAAGACCCTAGCCGATCACCTGGAGATCCTAGAGCTCGAGGCCCCATGCAAGAACATCAAGTCCAAAGAGCACAAAGCGATCCAGCTGGTCGATGGTGATCCTAGCAAAACGGCCCTTATCGGAGCCAACCTGGATCCTAAATAGGAAGACGCGCTCGTTAGGTTCTTGAGAAGCAATATGAGTGTGTTCACATGGAAATCCGCTGACATGCCCGGTGTACCTCGAAACTTGATCGAGCACTCCTTAAATGTCAATGGCAAGGCTAAACCCATCAAGCAGAAGCTACGACAGTTCGCTCACGACAAAAAGGGGGCTATTAGGGTAGAAGTTACACGGCTTTTAGCAGCCAGATTTATTAAAGAAGTATATCATCCGGAGTGGTTAGCCAACCTGGTTCTTGTACGCAAAAAGAATAATGAATGGAGAATGTGCGTTGATTACACTGATCTCAACAAACACTGCCCTAAAGACCCCTTCGGCTTACCTCACATAGACAAGGTCGTAGATTCAACTACCGGTTGTGAGTTGCTTTCCTTTCTCGATTGCTACTCTGGTTATCACCAGATCGCTCTAAAAAAGGATGACCAGATCAAGACATCCTTCATTACGCCCTTCGGTGCCTACTGCTACACGACCATGTCATTTGGGCTCAAGAATGCCGGGGCTACCTACTAACACGCCATACAGGCCTACCTCAAAGACGAGATAAAAGATGACCTCGTCGAGGCTTATGTTGATGATGTAGTTGTTAAAACCAAGGAAGCATACACCCTTGTTGATAACCTAGAACGTACCTTTGCAGCTCTTAACACATTTCAATGGAAATTAAACCCAAAGAAGTGCATCTTTGGTGTTCCATCTGGTATATTGCTCGGCAACGTCGTTAGTCACGACGGCATACGCCCTAACCTAGAGAAGGTAAAAGCTGTCTTGGATATAAAGCCACCCAAAAAGGTGAAGGATGTTTAGAAGCTTACCGGATGCATGGCTGCCCTCAGTCGTTTCATATCAAGATTAGGCAAAAAAGGACTACCGTTTTTCAAGCTGCTCAAAGCATCCAAGAAGTTTGAGTGGTTGGAGGAAGCAGACACTGCCTTTACACAGCTGAAATAATTCCTTACATCACCTCTGGTCCTCACTGCTCCCAGAGAAGACGAAATCCTCCCGCTTTACATCATGGCAACTAATCGAGTGGTCTCCACTGCCATGGTGGTCGAGCGCAACGAGCCCGACCACGTCTACAAGGTACAACGACCAATTTATTTTGTCAGTGAGGTGCTCAATAAATCCAAGACCAGGTATCCATAGATTCAGAAACTGATCTACGCCATACTAATCACATCCTGAAAGTTGAAACACTACTTCGACGGATATCATGTGGTGGTCATGATTGAGTACCCTCTGGGAGACATCATTCGCAATAAGGATGCAGACAGGTGCATCGTCAAATGGGCAATGGAGCTATGTCCTTTCTCCTTGGAATTTGCAAGCCATACTACAATCAAGTCTTAGGCACTTGTTGATTTCATCGTCGAGTGGACAGACTTAAGCACACCTGCCTCTTAGGGGCCCGTCGAGTGTTGGAAGATGTACTTCGACGGCTCTCTCAACATCGACGGCGCAGGAGTAGGAGTCCTTTTCATATCACCATCCAAGGAGCAGCTCCGATATGTCCTCAGGATTTATTTCCCGGCGTCTAATAATGCCGCTAAGTACGAAGCATGCCTACACAGTCTGCGCATTGCGGTCGAGCTCGGTGTCAAACATCTCTATGTCTATGGAGACTCGGCTCTGGTCATCAACCAACTCAACAAGGACTGGGATATAACCAGTGAAAAGATGGACGCATACTGCAAAGCGATCAGAAAGCTGGAAGGCAAGTTCTATGGCATCGAATACACACATGTGGTCTGGGACAAAAACCAAGCAGCAGATGCGCTGTCAAAGTTAGGATCATCCCGAGCCAAAGTACCACATGGCATATTTGTCCAAGACCTGCTCACGCCCTCCATCAAAGAAGAGGATCCCACGGTCGACAAGCCTCTAGACCAGCTATTGGTGGCTACGGTTCTGGTGTCAAACACCACCAAACCACCTCCGACCACTAAGGAGCCCGACTGGAGAGTACCTTTCATCAAATACCTAACAGATAGCAGCGGTTACACCGATCGAATAGAAAACGAACGCCTGATGCGTCGCAGTAAGCAGTATCTGCTCGTCGATGGCAAATTATGGCGCAAGAACACGAAGGAGGAAATCTTGATGAAGTGCATAACCTAGGAGGATGGTGAACATCTCCTAGACAAAATCCACTCTGGCTCATACGGCAACCACACGGCCTCGAGAACGCTGGTTGGCAAAGCTTTCCGAGTAGAGTTCTATTGGCCATCAGCCATAGCCGATGTAGAGAAGCTAGTCCGCCATTGTGAAGGTTGTTAGTTTTTTACCAAGAGAATCCACGTACCAGCACATGAGATTCAGACTATACTAGCCTCTTGGCCCTTTGCATGCTGGGGACTAGATATGATCAGGCCTTTCAAACCGGCTCCGAGAAAATTTACATGTGTCTTTGTGCTGATCGACAAATTCTCCAAGTGGATAGAGTACATGCCCCTAGTCAAGGCATCTTTAGAAAAGGCTGTCGCGTTCCTTGACTAGGTCATCCACCGTTTTGGCATACCCAACAGCATCATCACTGATCTGGGTACTCAGTTCACCAGGAATGTTTTTGGGACTTCTATGATGAAAGGAGCATAGTAGTAAAATACGTCTCGGTGGCACACCCTAGGGCTAATGGACAGGTCGAGCGGGCAAATGGTATGATCTTGGACGCACTTAAGAAGAGGATGTATAGAGAGAATGACAAAGCTCCTGGAAGATGGCTCAAAGAGTTACCAGCAGTGGTCTGGGGTCTCAGAACCCAGCCCAGTCGCAACACCGGCGTATCACCATACTTTATGGTTTATGTCGCCGAGGTAGTGCTCCTAGTAGATATAGCCTTCAGATCAGCACAGGTAGAGAACTTCGATGAAGACAAGGCCAATGAAGTATGGGAGCTAGAAGTGAATAGTGTAGAAGAGAAACGACTCGATTCTTACGTACGTACAGCCAAATACCTTGCTATGTTGCGTAGGTACTACAACAAGAACGTCAAAGAGCGGTTCTTCATGGTTGGGGACCTGATCCTGAAGTGGAAGACGAATCAGGCTGGTCTCCACAAACTCGCAACCCCATGGGAAGGGCCCTTCATGATCAAGGAGGTTACACGCCCTACATCTTACATGTTAGCTCGCCTAGACGGAACAGACGTACCCAATTCCTGGCACATCGACAAGCTTAGGTGTTTCTATGCTTAACTACTAAGATATGTACCCCTCTTGTACTTTCAATTTATTTCAATAAAGCTATTATGATTTCTCCGACCACTCTAATGTGTCACTTCGAAGTCTATTGTTATTCTAACTCAACCAGTTAAAATCGACCACCATTCCTTCTCGGGTTCTCGGAGCAGGCACTGTCTCCGGTTCCTCCCAACACGTGCATGGGATCCGCTCTCTATGCTATGGGTGATCGGCAGGTGCTCTCTGGTTTGACTTGTGTGTTTCTACGTGTGCACAAGCTACACACCTTACACTCCAACCACAAGACAAACTAGGGCCATACAAACCTTTCAGGATGACGTGTCGACTAAACTGGTACAACTAAACAGAATGCCAACATGTTCTAACTTAGTTACATCAACACGATACCCGAGCTTAAACACGTTTTCTACAAAACAAACAAGCTTATGTTGATATAGTCATGTTATTACAAGCTTGCCTGAAAAGGTCCAAGTTTATAATAACACAACTACATCTTCTTCTACAGCTATGGCCTATACTATTGGCTGGTCGGGGCACGCGGCACCTGCTGCTCGCTAGGCCTGACATCGTGCAAGGGTCACGGGGACTCTGGCATTGATCGAGCTGAAGAAGATGGCCTCGCCGATGCCTAGTTGGTTGAGACCGCAGGCTTCGCCAGTTGGCTTAAAAATGACGGCGCTCCCAGCTGACTTGTTGACGGTGTTCCTTGTACGAGTGGTGTCGCACCTCCACACAGGTTAATATCGCCAATTATTTTTGTCGACAAGTCCAGCTGGGTCATCCGTAGCTCCTTAGCCTTGTCTGGATCTACCTCCTTCGGGTATCCAACCTCTAGGCGCTTGAGATCAATCAAGGGGTAGTGAGCACGTACCATGCTTAGCACATGTGCACCTGCGTACTCTCCCGCCTACTTCATGAACTCCTGGAACCATCCCCATGCCCTTTGGCATCTCTCGATCAATCCCAGTTGCGGTGTCCTTGGCACATCTTCTGCTAGCACCGGATCGATGAGGTTAAGGACCGACAAAATGCCCTTTTCCACCTCCTGGCACTGGCTTCTCTAGGTGTCATGATCCTTGGTGATCTCTTGGCATTGCGCCTTCCAGCCGTCACGGTCTTTCATCACGGCCTCTAGATGCTTCTTTGCATTGATTTTTATAACTACAAATCGCACATGCTGTTAAGACGCTATACTACGCCAAACTATGGTAGGCAACAAAAATGAGCAAAGGTGGTTGGACAACTTACCTTTCAGCTCCTCTGTCATCTTGGTCGTGTGGTCCCGAAGCTATGACTGGTCTTGCGCCAGTTTTCTGTTGTCCTCGTTTAGGTGATCACACTCCTCGACCACACGACTGTTCTCCTCTCGGAGATAGATCACTTCAGCTTCTAAGCCTGCACTACAGCTGTTACTACCAACAGCGCAGCAACACTTGTCAGTAATCAGTATGATAAAATGGCTACTTACTTGTTCTTTCCCGCTCTTTATTACTGAGCTGGATGACCAAGTTCTGGTTCTGGGACTCTTGCACTGTCTTTTCATGATTGGCGGCTTCAAGTCGCTGGCGCAAGCATTCCACCTCCGATGTTAGCTCCTTGTTGCTTGCAGCGATCCCCTCGATCTGGTCGAAGCATTTCTTGTGGTACCTTGCAGTCTTCATTAAGTCCTGTGTGTAGATAGCTAAGTAAGACAGCTACGACTAGACAGCAAGATCAGGGGGTGAAGCAAAGCTTATCTGCACCTCCATCACAAGCCGTTTCGTTGCCCGTTCAACTTTCTTGGTTTCTTCGACCTTCGGGATTTCCTCATGGACAACCCATTGGTCGTTCCGCTAATGCGACACATACACATGTTGTCGCTTGTCTTGTGGATGGCCCAGGACCTCCTCCACTTCGTCCTCTTCGAGCTCTTCTTCGGGTTCTGGTGCTGGCCCGGCGTCAGCAGCATCTGTGATCACCATAGCCTTCCCATGAGCTACAGTGTCAGTAGATGTGGTGTGTGCCCTCACCTCCGACCGCTGCACCTCGATCTGCTCTGTTACCCTAGATGCTGAGGTGTTGCCCTCAGCAGGTTTAGCGCTCCGAGCACTCTTGCCCAGTTTGGCTGGTCCCTCGACCACCTGCTCGGGGACTATTGTCTGACTGCTTGCTTGCTGAGGCCCCGATGGATCTTCTACTATGGGTTCCTTGGTGGTCGGCTACTGGGTAGTCTGCTCTACACTTATTGGCGGCGCCACGCCACTTCCGGCTAGTTGGTCTAGACTTTCGGTGGACGCCGAGCTAGTACATCTGAGATAAGTTCAGAAGGCAATCATATTAAATGAAAATTGCTAATTTATATTAAGATTACAAATACTTACATGTTGGAAGCGCGGAATGATGTGGAGAAGGCGTGTCTCTTCGGCCGTACTTGCTCCACATGCTGTGCGGATGACTCCTGGTCTCCCTCTACATCCAGCACTATCGCTGGGCCTTGGTCCTCGACTCCTCTGCCGCTTGTCCTTCGCGCTGCAGTGGTCGGTGGTGTGCTCAGTTGAGTTGTCGCTCCCGTCGCCGGTTGCGTTCTTTGCTCCATCGACTCTAGTTGCTTCCTCCTTTTTCGAGGGACAAGTTGAAAGGCGTTTGCATCTTCTCCCTCCTCTGCGCCATCGTCCGGCCAGGCAAAAATCACATGCCGACGCTTGCTGGCCGGGTTTTCTTCCGGGTCCCCCTCGGGCTCATTGATATTTAGCGCCCCCCGGTGAGCAGGGTGGTTACTGATCTCTTCTTCGACTGTTTGGGGGTAGCTGACCGTTTACCAACAGTTTTGGCCACTGCCTCATCTCCCGCTCCGAGCACCGCCTAGTGGACGTCCCCGTCCTCGATCTCGACGCTGGTCTGGGTGGTGGGATCAGCTCCTTGTGGCCACTCTACTCTAGGGGGTGGCGACACAAACACTGTCGCTCTATCCCGACCATTAACCTAGGTAACAAAAGGGAGTGAACACAGTAAGTTTCCACTTATCCTACCACAATATAAGACTATGGGTACAAGGCAAGATGAGTTACCTTTGGGGGAGGTCGGGCAAGCTTGAAAGCGTGCTCGATGTCGCTCAATCTAGCATAATTTGGATCGGCTAAGTTAAATAGCTCGCCAATTCTGGCTTTGACTTTGATTTTGTCAAGCGCCCCCTGCCTCATCCTCGTCGGGTCCACGCTCCCTTGATACTCATAGCCAGGATGTACCCTCCTCTGGCAGGGCTAGATCCGTTGGCTGATGAAGCTCTCGACCACGCTTGGACCATCTAGTTTTTTCCACGGGATCATTCCAAATATTTCTAGAATCTATTCCAGGTGCTTGGGCTTCTCTGACCAGCTTGTGCTCTTCTCTGGAATGTAGCCCACGTCGCACAGCGTGATCGTGTTCGGCTCTTCGTGGATGTAGAACCATTTCTTGTACCAATTGTCGAGCGACGTGTTCCATGGGTAGTGCAGGTACTGGGCTTTCATGCCATCATGGAGGTTGTGATACACACCCCCGGCTATCTTCGAACCACCGCTTTCTTTCTTCCGTAGACAGAAAAGATGGCGGAAAAAATCGAAATAGGGCTGGAAGCCGCCATATGCTTCGCAGAGATGTATAAAAGTGGCGACAAGGAGGATTGAGTTGGGATGCAGATTGCAAATCCCAATCTTATAGTAAAGATAGAGCCCCTGAAGAAACAGATGTACCGGAACCCCAAATCCCCGTTTAAAGAAATCCTCGAACACCACGATCTCACCTGGTTGTGGATCGGGGTACCCCTCGCCCTCCGGCGCACGCCATCCGGCGAGCTCCTTGTTGTGGAGTACCCCCATGGTGACGAGGTCTTCAATGGTCTGCTCGTTGCTTTTCGATTTCCACCATTCCTTCGCCATGACCCCTGCTTTCTTCTGTGCATCACTTTTCGCCATGATTCTGGCCTTGCTGGTGAATGGGGAAATGGCGGCGGATTGATTGATGGTGATTTCGGATGTATTAGGGTTGGCAAGAGGAAGAAGAAAGCTGCGGTTGCGAATGGCAATGGGGTTCAGTAAATAGTAACTTACATATCCTATATTGTATTTAACCCAAGAGTTATGTCGTTTTGTCTGCCCGGGATTCTTGGGAGATGTGCGCACGCGCCGTAGACGGTTGTTTTCACAGCCTCGAGATCTACGCCAATATATGCGCCTCTTCGTTGCCAATGTGGGAGGGCCCACGCTGACGCACCTACTGACAGGTGCCACGCAACTGTTTGCTTGACAAGACAAAAAGGCAGTATGACGTGCTATACCCGTCTACTTCTTTGACCAGACGTGTCAGATCGGACTTGTCAGACCAAATAAATAAATAAATACATGAAATAATAGTACAAGTGGCATATGATTTTTTGCCGCACTTTTTGTGCTTGGGGATTATCCCGACCACCCTCGTGCTTCGGGACTGTCGCGACTATCCTTGTGCTCAGAGACTGTCTAGACCACCATCGTGCTCGGGAACTGTCTAGACCACCATCGTGCTCGGGGACTGTCCAGACCACCATCGTGCTCGGGGACTATTCTGACCACTCTCGTGCTCGGGGCTGTCTCGATCGCCCTCGTGCTCGGGGACTAAACTGACTGCGGTTATTCTCAGGGATTCGTCGTTTACCCATGCTTCGCTCGGGGACTGCCCCGACCACTCTCGTGCTCGGGACTGTCTCGATCGCCCTCGTGCTCGGGGACTAAACTGACTACGGTTATTCTCGGGGATTCGTCGTTTACCCATGCTTCACTCGGGGACTGCCCCGACCACTCTCCGACCATTGCTCGGAGACCGCTCTCCTCGGCTACATGTGATTAGTACTCGCATACAGTTGAGAGGCATTTATTTTTTCTCACTTAGACCTTGCTACAAGGCTGATACCTTGCCTTCCAGCAAGCTCGGAGACTACATCGGTACGATGCACCTGTCGGTGCATCTCATATCGCTTGTACGACGATTGAATTCTCAACTTAATTGGGAATTCTTTTTAGACTGTGGCACCACGTGCCTGCGTCACCTACTATCAGGCTCGGGGACTAAGTGGGCACACTTCACCTTGCGGTGAATGTGCTTATTTTATCGACCCCTACGCTCTGACTGTTGGCCATAACTACTCTTGTGCAAGGGTTACTTACATTTCTTTTCAGAAATACAAGTGGGCACACTTGATCAGGAAAGAAATCTTTTTTTTTTCTTTAGAGCACTATGCATTCTTCGGATAACCAGAATCTTCGGCTATAATCGTGGTCTACTGCTCTCTGTTCTGACCAGAATACTGGCACATTCGCTTGGTCAATGTTTCAACCAGTTGGAGATGACATAAAGACGAATCGCATTAGCTGAAGGAGATCGAACGGCGTGTCGTAGCATAATACATGGTGCTTGGGGACTAGCTGTGGGGGTATTAACCCCTATACCCTTACGGCTAGGCTTAGGCCGACCCATACTAGGGGGTCTGGCCCACTAGAAGACGACGCGTGGCCTGGCCAATCTGCTCGGAGTCCCACGCAAGGAATCAAGGCAGACTTGGAGGTCAAGCAAGATCCTGGTTGGTTAGAATAGGAATCCTTATCCGGCCACCTATGGCAATTGTAACTGGTTAGGATTAGTTTCCAGATCTGTAACCCTGCTCCCCAGACTATATAAGGCGGACAGGGGACCCCTCTCAAAACATCTCTCATTGACATACAACAATACAATCAGACGCATGACGTAGGTATTACGCCTTCACGGCGGCCGAACCTGGATAAAACATCGTGTCTGTCTTGCGTCACCATCTTGTTTGTAGCTTGCGCATCTGTCTGCCAATAATCTACTACCTTGGGCATACCCCTAGGTAGACTGCCGACCATATTTCGTCGACACATGTCGTGGTGCTTACCATAGAAATTGGGATAATGTTTAGCACTGAATTAAATTAGCCCCCCTTGATGTTGAGTCACGCTCCGCCACTGGCATAATACACTAACTCTCCACATGGCATTTTTCACATGGCATTTTTCAAATGGCTTATCTTGGCTTCACGTCTTGGTGGTGTAGGCACCCCTACATATGTATAGTGTTACACAACCATTGGATTAGTGCAAAGTGCCAACTATCCAAACACCATACGAAATATCCAAATTCTAGAATATTTCATACTTCACTATAATTCATGTTGAGCTCAGTAGCTACTCCATTAGGGTGCTCCACCACATGCTACACCGCTCACCGGGGACGGTCACCGCAGTTCTCATCGTCGTGCGCTGCCACTAGGCCTAGGCTACTGCCATGCTCACTGGGCTGCCTCTCTTCACGCCTCCACCACAGGCTACATGGGATGCTCAACTTGAGATAGGGACGGCAACAGGTTGGGTTTGTTGTGGGTGAAGTAAAAACCCGCTCGGGACCCACCCGTGATATTTGGCTACGTCCACCGACAATGAGACCCACTGGTGCAATGTCGCACCCGCATCCGCGGATGACCCGCGAGTTTCAGGTCACCATGGGTGTGTTAATAAGAAGCTAATATACAACCAAATAATTATAAAACTTGAGCAAAATAACACATAATTATCAATTTATCACCAATAAATCAGAAGTTCACAACAAGTTAAATTTAGTCAAGTACATACTATGTAGATAATATAGTCCATATAAATCATACTAAGTTTTACATGGGTTTAATGCAAATATTAATTCTAGACCTCCAATTAGAGGAGAAAAAAATTTGAAAACATACGTTTCGGGGCCCACGGGTCACCCGGATGAAATATGACACCAACACCTGACTTGACATCATTGCGGGCCCCAACCCGAAGACACCTGTGCGTCTATAATTGCCCCCGTGCCCGCATCCTAACGGGTGCATCACCTGCGAGTGTGATTGCCATCCCTGAGATGAGAGCAACAAGTAACTGTTCGCTCTAGCTTCTGTACAGCCGCTGCAGCTGCATGAGTTCTTTATTGTACAACCAATAGCTATAGCGATGGCTTGCTGCAGCAGCAGCCGCAACGACTGCTGCAGCAAGCACAACCGAATGGGAGAGAGAAGAAGCACGGTGGGATGGGTAAGAACGGAGAAGAGATAAGTCTTGATGGTTTTGTAGCCTATAGTGGAGGGCCATGCACGTTCAGCCATTTCAAGTTAAGAGTGGCGGATCCGGGATTTAGTGAAGACTGGGGCCAAATTGAAAAGCCGAAAACTACTCCATAATCTATATGTGTTGCACGGTGGAGTTTTGTTTTTGTTAAGAACAGAACAGATGTAGTAGAAGAATTGCAGGATTCAATTACTTCGTAAATTGGATCAGGACCTTCTTGAAGACGCGTGAGAACTCGATGAAGCGCCGGTTGATCTTCTGGTCCTTCCTCTCAGCGATGATGTGGTCCTGCGGCCTGCACATAGATGAATCCCACGCTCTGTGTAAGACGTCTCCTCGTCGACGGTGACCCGTACACCAGATCAGGCAGGCAACTTATGGCCGGGGCGCAGGGACGGGCTCACTGGCTGACAGGCGCCGGCGGTCGCCTACTCGACCGACTACGGCGCAGTGAGGCATTGGCGGGAGACAGGCACCAGCTACGAGCGGCCGCGTGAGTGAGCGAGAGCGGCGAGACAACACGAGGTGTCGGTTCCTAATCTGTCTGGGCTGGTTGGTTTGGAAGCTGTTGACTGAACTCTGAGAAACTGATAACTTGGACCAAAAATTACTGAGTTGTACCTAGACTACCTGGACCACGACTAGGGCCTTGGCCCTGGGTCCGCCAACAGTGCATGTAGCGGCGTGTCCTACCATGCGTAGGCTTTACCGCGTCTCCAGACCAAATTTTGAGCCTATTTAACGCGGACGAACTTTTCACGAATAGTTCATGTTTCATCCACCTCTACAAATATATCTCCGTCTTTAAAAATAATGCAACTTTTAGAGGCGACTGGTATTTACCAGCCACCTCTGAAGATCATTGCATTTGTAGAGGCAACTTGTTTTTGAAGCCGTCCCTGCAAATCTATTTTTAGAGGCGGGATTATCGACCACTATAGAGAGTTGCCTCTATAAAAAAACCCACATTGCTAAAAATCATTTTTGTAGTAGCGGGTGGACTCAACAGACATAATTATTTGATCACAGATTAACCCATGCCATAAGATGAGAGACCTACTCTAAGCTCATGATGAGCTCTCTCTAACCCCCAAGCCGATCTAGTGGAGCATCAAAAAATTTTTTTTGAAAGGCAAAGGTTTTCATTCATTATTTTAAATGCATAGTACAGAAATGGGGTGGAACAAACTCCATTCAAAGTTTTGAAGTGCCACTTGCACACAGCAACTAGGAGAATGCACGATAGCTTGACATGAGAAAAGGCAAGCACTTTGAATAGCAGCTAGTCTTGCCTGTTTTGCTAGCCTATCTGCAACTCCGTTGCTTTCTCTTCTAATCTTTATTATGGAATGTTTCATCCCTTGTGTGGCTTCTGCAAGTAGAGCAAGAGTAGGTCTGATGGACCAATGTCCTGGATGAAAGCGTCGAGAACCAGCTTGAGCAGCTCTAGCAAGTACTTCATTATCTGTAAGAAAGTTAACATCCTGTAGATTCAGAGCCCTTGCTAGCTTAGCAGAGCCTGTGCTTCCGGCTCTATAGGATCCATGCGCTCCTGTGTAGCAACCAAAGGCAGTCACCAGCCCTCCTAGTACCGACATCACCTCGCCTCTGCATCTATATATATATACAATACCACACCTGTTGGAGAAGCAAGCACGAGGCCTTCAGCGGGCCATTGCACATGCCAGTTTTAATTAAGCACAATTAAGGGATAAGTGCTAACGACAGATTAGATGTCCATGTGATTAGGTTAATTAAGGTCTTGATTAAGTATTAAGTATAACACCTTCCATCTTGCAAACTAACTAAACCGGTTCCTGTGTAAGTCTATACAGAGCAGTTGTTGAGCATTCGAATTTAGCGTTCTTGCACTGCGGAGCCTGTTATCTTTGTGAGCTTGTCTTCGATGCTATAAGAGCTTATGTTTACATGTAAACAAAAATCATCTAGGGGGGGGGGGGGGGGGGGGGAATATATGGAACCATCATAAGTTTGGGTCTACCGTTGTGACTTTTTTTTTAAAGAAGTCTACCGTTGTGACTTTGTGATGAAGCTCAAGTTTCATATAAAAACGATCCATCTTCACTATGTTTTGTGCTTTCATTTTTTATTTTGCGCTGTTGTAAGCAGATTTTTATGATTGACTTGTGGTTGTTAAATTGTGGAATTCGGTGCAGCCTTTCCCATCTAGACAAATGCCGCTGTGTGACCAAGAAGATAAACACCCTCATCACATTTGGTGCTTGGACCATTTGGAGGCATAAAAATGATTGTGTTTTCAGTGGGACCACCCTAGACTGGACACGGCGCTATTCCTTGCAAAGGAGGAAGCTAAGCTCTGGTGTTTGGCAGGAGCGAGCGAAGGGCCTCTTAGGTATAGTTTGTTTTGGTTTGGTCGTTTCTTTCCTTTAAGTTTCAGATGATTAGTCTCTCAAGTTATTAGGAGGTATGAGTCTTACGACTCTTTCTTCTCTTTTTAATGAAATGATACGTAGCTCACCAGCATGTTTGAGAAAATAAATTGTAGAATTGATTTTAGTTTCTGATGATGATGATATTTGCCTCGTTGGGTCTGCTCTCTGTAAACCTTATGTTGAGAGAGGCTGTGAGCATTAGCTCGTCGGCTCAGTCGGCATCCCCCACCCGGCCTGCATCGCTCGTGCACCCTTTCCACGCGCCGGCCTCAGCTGCCCGGCTAACACGCTAACACGTGTGCGGCGCTTGGCAAGTTGGCATGAGCCTTCCCACGTTTTAAGACAGACGCTCGGCCTGTGCACTTGGGTCGCGCAGCAGCCAGGCAGCCACCCCCTGACCCTGAAGCAGCCATCATGACGAGTCACGACATCACACGCACCAGCCGCCAGCAGTCACCAGCCATCATGACGAGTCTGTTCGCTTGGTCATGGTTGATTTGCAAGTCATGGTTTATCAACAAACCAACGGTATTTTTCTCTCATCAAATCAGCCAATAGTACTTTCAGCCATGACTTATCAGTAAAAAAAAAAAACGCCCAAACGAACGTGCAAGCAAGCACGGAATGCCCCACTGCGCCGAAGCGTTTGCGTTTCGAGACCACACACTTTCCACACGCCCATGCGTGCTGCGTAGGAGGGAGAAACCGTTGCGGATGGGGCAGCGCACCAAGCAAGCATCCGTGCCACCCGCACATTCCCAGCTGCACCGTGCTACCACCAACGAAAAGAACTGAACACACACCAAATCCACCAACGCGCACATACCACATAGTCCAGAACTGAAAAAGGCTCGGCGCTCGGCGAGGAAAGAAAGGCCACCGAGTTCTTTCTGGCCGGGCGATCCATCTCGGTTCAGAAAGGGAACAACGCCTGGCCAGCGACGGAACCGAAGGCAAAGCCACCGACCAGAGAGGGGCGGAGGCGGACTTGACTCGGCGTCTACGGGGAATCCACGAACGGGCGCCACGCACATACCACCACCAGCCTCAAAAGTAGTGTGAATTCGCCACGGAAAGGGCCAGCTTTATGGATCCCCTTTCACAGTTCAGTGGGCTGCTGCCTTTGCAGCGCAAAGGCACGTTTGTTACTCGGACTAGTACTATGATTTGGCTCGTATAGTATAGGACTATAGGAGTACTCCTGATCTTTTCGCCTGGCAACCACTGGCGTACGAGCCTGTGAATGTGAATGTGAATGTGAACGAGAATGACCCACACCTGCATTTTAGTGACTATAAAAGGAGTCAAAATCATGTGATTAAACAAGGCCTAGTACATTTCATTGCAAAACAAAAGGAATCACGCGATGTTGTATCCTGATCGTTCGTCCCATAAGGATGGTATTTAAACATCGTACGATCTCGTACGTGATCCATTTGCGTTCAAAGAAAGAAGATTACGAGAAGCTGAAAAGGCTGATCCCGAGATCAGCATTTCTGAAACTGAAATCCTGCTCCTTGCCCTCACTCTGCGCCTACACCGAGTGCGACCCGGGATTTGTGTCCGCCCGTTTCCATTCGAGAAGAAGATACCTTTCCCTTCCCACCTCCAAGAGAAAGGAAACCGCCGGTCAGCCGCGAGCAACAATGCCTGGTATTTATACGGCCGCGCGTGCTGGTTCTGGACGGGCCAGGGCCAGTCCAACAGAGAGTTCTCTACACCGAACACTTCATTCAGACGGCGAGTCGCCGACCATGGCCTCTGCGGGGTCCGAGGAGGCGTGCAGGGAGATCCGGGGCGCGTGCGGCACGCCGCGGCGCCTGGGCCTCCTCCTGGCTCTGCGGAGCCCCGCTGAGAGGCAGCAGATCAGGGCGGCGTACCGTGCGATGTTCGGCGAGGACCTCGCCGGGACGCTGCACGGCACCCACAACCAGGAGGACGAGGTAAAATCATCGCAGAGGCACAGGAGTCGTCTCAGCCGCAGTGACGGCGACCGAGCTCTCAGT